>NC_060126.1:243718985-244018985 GCF_021461395.2 Schistocerca americana | reverse complement strand
CTGGATGAAGCGTCGTCTCACGCGGTCTGCACGTCCAGCACGAACGCTGGTCCAACTGAGGCGCCAGGTGGAAATGGCATGGCAAGCCGTTCCACAGGACTACATCCAGCATCTCTACGATCGTCTCCACGGGAGAATAGCAGCCTGCATTGCTGCGAAAGGTGGATATACACTGTACTAGTGCCGACATTGTGCATGCTCTGTTGCCTGTGTCTATGTGCCTGTGGTTCTGTCAGTGTGATCATGTGATGTATCTGACCCCAGGAATGTGTCAATAAAGTTTCCCCTTCCTGGGACAATGAATTCACGGTGTTCTTATTTCAATTTCCAGGAGTGTATTTTTCCGTGTGCGATGACTGGAACGGATTGCACTCAGCCCCGTGAGGTCAGTAGAGGAGCTACTTGACAGAGTAGTAGTGACATACGAAAACTGACAACGGCCGGGAGAGCGATGCTGACCACATGCCCATCCCTACTGCATCCAATGACGCCATGGGCAGAAGATAACACGGCGGTCGGCCGGTGCCGATAAGCCTGCCAGCGCCTGTGGACGGAACATTTTAAATTAAACAGAAGTAAGGTAAACTTAATGATACGCTTTGCACAGCTGGGAAGGGAAAGAATATTTCTGCAACAGCGAGGAATAAATGTTCACAGGAGCTGTAGACAGTCCTGCGCATGTATTACGTATGAGTGTTCTGAACATATGAATTCTATGAAGAGTCCGCCGCCGACGAGACTGCCTCGCCCGTATCCCTCTCGCTGACCAGCGACTAGGGGAATTCCTGCTTCGATAAAGTCGTGATTCGCTATATTCTTCTGATGTTGCAACCTTCCAATACATAACAGCAGATTACGCTGATACATATAAGCTATCAACACTAGAAGACTAGCGAAATATAGCAAAACATGCAGAGGATTGGCATTTGTTACAAGCACTGGCAGTTGACCCTGGACTTAAATAAATGTAACGAAAGTGTAATCCTTTAAGACGGCGTCTGTTTTGGAGCGTAAAACTGCTGTTACTGTCACGCCAACTGAAACGCTGTAGTTTTTAAGTAACTCACCGGGGAAACAAATTAATGACCTCCCAGGAAACATTGCGCTAATACCACGTGACACCCTCACTAGCCTTAATAACAGCCTCAGTTGAACGAGGAAAACAGTCCAGAAGTGTCATCAGATACGCCATATCGCATTGATGATCAGACCCCCTAGAGCTACCAAAATGTGAGGGTATTTATGCCTCCGTTTCACTCGTTGTTCCAAGTAGATCCAGACATTTTCTATGAGGTTACGGTCGTTAGATTTATCAGGCCATTCGGGGTGTAGTAGTGCCTGAGTGTTCGTCATAACGGACACGTATGCTTGCAGCCCTGTGAACGCGGCTGTCGGCGTGATCATGTGATGTATCTGACCCCAGGAATGTGTCAATAAAGTTTCCCCTTCCTGGGACAATGAATTCACGGTGTTCTTATTTCAATTTCCAGGAGTGTATTTTTCCGTGTGCGATGACTGGAACGGATTGCACTCAGCCCCGTGAGGTCAGTAGAGGAGCTACTTGACAGAGTAGTAGTGACATACGAAAACTGACAACGGCCGGGAGAGCGATGCTGACCACATGCCCATCCCTACTGCATCCAATGACGCCATGGGCAGAAGATAACACGGCGGTCGGCCGGTGCCGATAAGCCTGCCAGCGCCTGTGGACGGAACATTTTAAATTAAACAGAAGTAAGGTAAACTTAATGATACGCTTTGCACAGCTGGGAAGGGAAAGAATATTTCTGCAACAGCGAGGAATAAATGTTCACAGGAGCTGTAGACAGTCCTGCGCATGTATTACGTATGAGTGTTCTGAACATATGAATTCTATGAAGAGTCCGCCGCCGACGAGACTGCCTCGCCCGTATCCCTCTCGCTGACCAGCGACTAGGGGAATTCCTGCTTCGATAAAGTCGTGATTCGCTATATTCTTCTGATGTTGCAACCTTCCAATACATAACAGCAGATTACGCTGATACATATAAGCTATCAACACTAGAAGACTAGCGAAATATAGCAAAACATGCAGAGGATTGGCATTTGTTACAAGCACTGGCAGTTGACCCTGGACTTAAATAAATGTAACGAAAGTGTAATCCTTTAAGACGGCGTCTGTTTTGGAGCGTAAAACTGCTGTTACTGTCACGCCAACTGAAACGCTGTAGTTTTTAAGTAACTCACCGGGGAAACAAATTAATGACCTCCCAGGAAACATTGCGCTAATACCACGTGACACCCTCACTAGCCTTAATAACAGCCTCAGTTGAACGAGGAAAACAGTCCAGAAGTGTCATCAGATACGCCATATCGCATTGATGATCAGACCCCCTAGAGCTACCAAAATGTGAGGGTATTTATGCCTCCGTTTCACTCGTTGTTCCAAGTAGATCCAGACATTTTCTATGAGGTTACGGTCGTTAGATTTATCAGGCCATTCGGGGTGTAGTAGTGCCTGAGTGTTCGTCATAACGGACACGTATGCTTGCAGCCCTGTGAACGCGGCTGTCGGCGTGTTCGAAGATGGGACTGTCCACAGCGTACTCATCAAGAAGATGTAGAAAAAAAGGCTGACTTGGTCACCAGGAATGCGAAATAAACAACTTAGTTCATGTTCACGGTAACTTGAACGGATAGACCCAAGTCATGGCACGGAAAACACCGCCAAAATAACGCAAATCGACTCCAGCCTGATCTACACCCTCCACTCCCAGCGGTTTAAACTAGCCATTAGGCCGTCAATGCACTTTGCATCATTTGAAAAAGAGACAACATCACGTTTCGTTAGGCCACGTTACGTGCCTTCAGTCAGCTACTGCAAGGTTTGTATGCTGCTTTGCTCCTCTGAAGAGGTGCAGTACTAATGTGTTGCTGTGAGCAATAACTTTCAGAGAGATACCTGTCTCCAAATGTAATGACAACTGTATGCAGTTGCATTCACAGTTTCTGCTCAGAATCTGCGTGTGGTAGACCTCAATTCACTAACAACACCGATTCATGCCGGGTAAAGGCGTGATTCTGCGGTCGCTGAGATTAAGGATCTTTTTGCGACCATTTTCTTAACGCTATGTTATATGGCTGCGAGAGGTACACCATTCCTTGGACACACGTTGGGCAGTTCGTATTGATACACCAACAATTCGGGCACGTCCACACACGACAGTTCTTCTCGGCGATTCTGTCTTGTCACCACGTCGACCTGTCACAGTGCGCTGATACCTTCGAAACCGAATGGTACAGACTCAACACTTCACTGCCATGACCTACGCCAGTGGTGCCGCGACGTACAATGCGTAACACTTACCATGCTAAGCCCTTAACTGCATGCCACTCCCTGTGTCCTGGCTGATTTTTTCTGTTTTCAACAGACTTTAAATACCTGTAAAGGACGTTTAGTTAGAGATACATAAAAACTACAGGTATGGTTTAAAACTTTAAGGTTTCCAAGAAGTGATGCGGATTTCTCCTCGATTTTGCAAAAATAAATTTTTGTCAAAAATTTATTTTTACTACTTTATTCAATTTAAAGAAGAAATACATTTTGAAAAGTGATCATTTGACACTGAAAAGACATTTGTTATACCATTTGCACATACAGCATAGCTACATACACATAAGCTATTTTGCATAGTGAACCACAGTGTGAGAAAGCTTGAAGCATGGGGTGACACACAAACCTACATTACACTCACTGCACTCATAAGAAGTATCTTTTCTCCCAGCTTTCCCAGTAATGTTCTTTTGTTTTCCACTACACACTAAACAACGTCTTTGTGATTTATTCTTCCCTTCTGCCATTTCCACACGGTTCGGAAAATGTTTCTGCGACAATCGAGCAATTGTTGCAGATCCGTGACAATCCTCAATTCTCTCTCCTCTCTGTAACGCTAACGCAGTGCAGACCTCCTGTATAAACTTAGGAGTGCTCAGTTTCTTCTCATTGATGCAATTGTGCAAAATACAACCATTGGAAACTGCCATAATTATACAGTGGAAGACAAGCTTTCTCCACCACTTCACTGTTTTGTGACCAAGTGCTCCACATGAAAGACGCTGGTCAAAAAGGTCTACACCAGCTTTATGTTTGTTGTAATCCAGCACAGCCACTGGTTTCAACCTCTCATTGGCTTCTCTTGTAGCAACAGGATGTGTGCCTGGTACTTATCATCCACACATCCCTCTTGTCTTTCCATCACAATGCCAGCACATCGTTCTTGCGGCGAAATATTTTTTCACCCTTTTTTAGAGCCTTGGGCAATCCTTTTCTGTTTGGCATTACAGCCCCTACAAGACCAGTGTTGGCTCTAGCCAGTTCTTCGGCTATCTGAACACTGGTGTAAAATCTGTCAACATATACAGTGTGGCCCTTACCTTGGAGTGAGCCGAGCAATCGCTTTACCACTGCAGAAGCACTGTTGTCCAGTTTATCGTCCCTTCCGTGGTAAACTTCAAAGTTGAATATGTACCCAGTTTTGGATTCTGCAAGAATATATAGCTTCATGCCATATTTGTTTGGCTTATTAGCCATATAAACTTTGAAACCTACACGCCCTCTGAAAGGACACATACCTTCATCAATGGTTAGCGCTTCACCTGGCTGATAACTTTCTTTGAAATTCCTTACCAAATCATCCAGAAGAAGGGCATCTAAGTCTACTTCATCTTTCTTTTTTTGCTTTGAATTGTCATTTATTTGAAACATAGACAAAATATTCAGAAATCTGTCCCTTGGCATAATATTGGGGCAAAAATTGCAGCTAACCACTGGATCACTACACCAGTGACTGGCCATACTTGGCCTCTCACTGATTGACATGTGGAGGATAATAGCCAGAAACGTCTTTTTTTCAGCAATTGTTAGCGTCCTTCACTGCTGGAATCTAGAATTGGGCCCTAATTTGTTTTGTGCTCTCAGTGTGGCCAGCTTCTGTCTAGCATATAGGTTTGTTTGTTCCTTCCTAACTGAAATAACCCTGTCATTTATAAAATGAGAAAAAAATCTAAATATTCAGTAGACTGACCGAGTCCTACATTATTTAGCACACCATGAGACCCTGCAAATAACAAAATGTTTGGTGTTTGATCCACTATAGTCCAGTCATCCTGTGAAATGTCACTCAGTCTTGGCCTCTTTCGATGATGAGTGAGGAGGAACACGGTCGGTGGCTCACCTTCATCTGACGATAAATCTGTGTCTGAAATAATACAGAACGTAACAGAACACATCGCAACACGAACTGTCTTGTTCTGCATCGATTTAGTAAGATGTTAGACTTACCTGGACTATCGTTATTTTCCGGCATTTCGTAATCACTGTCACTATCGAAATCCGAAAAATTATCATCAGTAGGTTCAGCAAGTACTTCTTCAATCATTTTTCGAAGTTTTGCATCCTCATCACTAGCCATTGTGAGTAAAAGGAAGATAAACAAGCTAAAACCAAAATCCTAGCGCCAAAACAGGACACCGCAGACCACGTAACTTACGCGTGAAAAACACACGTGAATTCGTTCGGAAATATATACGGATATATCGCATTACTTCACTAGGTGCTGCGATCTGCATTACAGGACCTACAGGTCGTAGCGGGAACGCTAACAATGCGTTTGAAACATTAAAACAATTAGGAATGCGGCGTGACGTAATATTACGGCGGCCGCATTTTCTTCGTTTCCGCCCGCGACGTAATATTACGGCAGCCGCACGGTAAGTGTTAATATCACTTCTGCGCCATCCACCACGCTCCAAAACGATACTGAGCCCTTTTAAGGGGTAATTAAATTTTATCCTGTGAGCTTAATGTCAGTGAGGCATAGCGGCGGTTTCTTTGACATGGCGACATCCTTGGCAGCTATTCGTTGACAGCATGACTTACCTTCCTATAACACAAGCACTGCCGGTTCGAGACCGTTTTTGTAGGAAAACGACGTACTATTTGCCGCCGCCTCCCCCCCCCCCCCCCTCCCCATCCACGGCCCCATGTTTTTCCCGGTACACTTTCATTGTGTCACCACGGCCCCCTCTCAGCCTGTCGCCCACAAGCGGCCACACATGCTAATTGTGATACGTCCTGTATAGAAATCGTACAAGGGACCCGTTCAGTGCTAGGTCGCAAAAGGCCAGTGATTTTTACGTCATTCGACGCCCCATATATTGTCTCCCAGGCAACCACGTTATTGACTAATGGCAACTGGGGGCGGGATTAGCGGTATCCAACAGTTTTTTATTTTATTCGTATGGCTCACATTCAGTTTAAAGTTACAGGTAATCATTAATAATACGAGGGTAATCCCAAAAGTAAGGTCTCCTATTTTTTTTATAAGTTCATAGACCTGTTTATTTCAACAATGGTGTACATCAGTTTACAGCTTGAACAATTAGCTATTTTGCGACATAATCACCATTTCTGACGATGCATTTTTTAGACGCGGTGGCTTTTGGGATTACCCTAGTAATATATGTAACAGTAATAAGAAAATATAAAACTACATATAAAACTAACTAAATACCATTTCCAGGTACCTAATCCATAGAAGAGCCAGCGATGAGCACAGCATGAGGATACTGAGCGTAGTTGAACTGCTTAGTCGACGAATATCCCACAACAATACTACAGTCCTAGTGATGTTGATACAAAGCAGAGCAATGGCAATGATAAACTAAACAAACATTACATTATATCAGCAACAACAGTCACCTAAGTTAACATTGCATTAGAAAGGAACCCAAGTAATTTCGCAGAGTGAGAAAGAAGTGGCATATGTAATATTAGCATTTTTAGATGAGTCATTTGAATTTGTAGCATCGTATACTCTCCACTGTGCGGATAATGTACATTAGTACTACAATGACGACGATACGTGCTAAACAAGTGCAAGTGAAACATGTGTCGAGTCATGTAGTTCATCATCCTTGTCGGCCAGGGGGCTCAAAGTCTCCTCTCCATTGACACTTAGTAAAGGACAATAGTTAAACGTAATTACGTACATCGAAGGTCATCAGTAGCACAGTAAAAAAGCAATTATGAACAGAATTCGAATAAGTTCGCAGCAATACGATATTGTAGTGCATACGAAAAACTTCGGATATTCAAGAAAGGACGGTTTTAACACAAGGCTGCTGCTAAGCCGGTGGAATGCAATATTTGCGTACCACATTAACAGTAATTGCCGCACGCGTACTGTCTGCGACGTGTACTCGTCAAAGATCTGTAACCGAATGGTAGGGAGTGGCTCTCGGTGCTGTTCGTAAATAGCCACCACAGGGGGAGGAAACAAACCGTTGGTGCAGCCTCGCCCCGGCGAGTGACTCGGTCTCGTTGAATCACAGGTGGGGACACCTGTTTACCCGAACAAGGGAGAAAGTAGTATGCATAAGCCATCGCGTGGCTTCGTCGTAAATTCAAAAGTAGCGACCAGGAACTTCTAAGAAAATTCACCATATTTAGTATTTTTCACTTTTACATATGGAGAATGTGGAAATTACCTTGCCCTCTCCATTCGATGGTCCTTCATGTAGCAAATCCATCGGTGATACTCGTTGGCTGGGGAAAATTAATGCAATTGCATAAATGGATCTGGATCGGTTAAGCTTCACGACTTTCTAATTAATGATCCGTCTGGTCTGGGATCAGCTCAAAACTTTGCAGTCAACGGAAATCCGTGATTTGATTTATCAGTTAATTTTATTTGGCTCTCTTTGGGCCGGTTGTACGATCTCCGAATAAATGCAGAGTTAGCTAACCGAGGAATAGGCTAATCACGGGTTAGCTTCGAGTGCGAGTTGTACGATGCATTTTATTCCCCGGTTAGTTATTCGCGGAATACCGCTGTATCCAGTTAAGTTTGCAACAACTAAAGAGCATACTGGGTATCTTAGCGCACGTCATTTCATATTTATTTAGTCGTCGACTGCAGAAATAACGTGTCAAACTAGAGTGATAAGCTTTCCAGATTACAAAACTGTTCGCTTGAGGATATTTTGAGGCTGGAAGATACTGCATATGAGTTCAAAGTATAGTAGAAAACAAGAAAACTGCTGCAGTGTCATTCAGCGAAAATAACAGTGCAAAACCAAATTGTTAAGGTACTTACATGAGTAACAATACAACGATCTATCTTGAAATTAAAGTCTAAGATATTTGTTGTTTGGCCAGTAAGAGATCTTTCTAGATTTAATTTCCGAATAAATTATGGGAAATAATATGCAAGGGTTTCCATTCAGAAACAACTTTACCACAGATTGCTGGCGTCCCAAACGCGGGAGTTTCAAATTTTGTATAACGCAATACACGATTTGATAAAGTTGTCAACAGAAGGACCCCACAGCCAGTTCGATGCAGACGCAACATTTGTACACACGATAGTATTCCATCAAATGTAGCTGTATGGTAGATGGTGAACTGTAAGTATGAGTATAATATGGAAGCAAGTGTGAAATGCGGTCTGCTTTGTGAAATAGTTGATCTTTTCAGTATCTCCAATAAACTGTGACAACATAGACATCATGAAGATTGATTTGACTGAAAGTTCTGGCTAGCTTGCTGTTGTGTTTACGTCTTAAAATGATTAATTTATTACAGTAGCATTGGGTGTTGTACAGAAAATACCCTTGTATTACCTGCCGTTAAAATGGTTGGCACTTTCATAATGACGTTTACAGAGACCAGCAAGGTGACTTTATTAAAAAGAAAGGAGAAAAAACACCTGAGCATTCAATCATTTGACTGTGCACTACCTGTACATCCACTTTTGCAGTTCTTGGAGATATATAAATCCTGAATGAGATTTTCACTCTGCAGCGGAGTGTGCGCTGATATGAAACTTCCTGGCTGATTAAAACTGTGTGCCCGACCGAGACTCGAACTCGGGACCTTTGCCTTCGCGGGCAAGTGCTCTACCATCTGAGCTACCGAAGCACGACTCGCGCCCGGTACTCACAGCTTTACTTCTGCCAGTATCTCGTCTCCTACCTTCCAAACTTTACAGAATCTCTTCTGCGAACCAAGCAGAACTAGCACTCCTGAAAGAAAGGATATAGCGGAGACATGGCTTAGCCACAGCCTGGGGGATGTTTCCAGAATGAGATTTTCACTCTGCAGCGGAGTGTGCGCTGATATGAAACTTCCTGGCAGATTAAAACTGTGTGCCCGACCGAGACTCGAACTCGGGACCTTTGCCTTCGCGGGCAAGTGCTCTACCATCTGAGCTACCGAAGCACGACTCACGCCCGGTACTCACAGCTTTACTTCTGCCAGTATCTCGTCTCCTACCTTCCAAACTTTACAGAAGCTCTTCTGCGAACCAGGTCCCGAGTTCGAGTCTCGGTCGGGCACACAGTTTTAATCTGCCAGGAAGTTTTATATAAATCCTGTTTCTATGATGTGGTGATTATTAGTTATATTGATGGTGATATGAAGAATAAGATGTCAACATTTACAGTAAGGAACCATTATCTTTTTTTATAACCCTGGGGGAGGAATCTACCTACGACACACATCAAACTGAAGGCTGTTGCTGTTGCAGCTCACCCTAAATGTTTGAGTAACAGTAACTATTTCATACATAATTTTGGCTAGTGCAATCATCTATAGCAGCTACATGTAATCTGGGAGGGGGAAGTGTGACACATTCACTGCGTTCTTCCTTCTTTCCTACTTCCATCACAGCTTACAACTGTCAGTTTTGTTTTCAAAATAAAACTATCTGCTCTCAAATGTGAAAGACTTAGCGGAGTTGAAGATGGTGTTGCTTCAAAAGTAGCTTGACAGGAACCAAAGAAGGGAGAAAGAACTGTACTGATTAAAAAAAATGAATGAATAAAAAAACGCATAAAGCTCAGGATTATAACCAGAAACAATGAGTTCAGAATAGAAATGTATTAAACTTCCTGGCAGATTAAAACTGTGTTCCGGACCGAGACTCGGACTCGGGACCTTTGCCTTTCGCGGGCAAGTGCTCTACCGACTGAGCTACCCAAGCACGACTCACGCCCCGTCGTCACAGCTTTACTTCTGCCAGTACCTCGTCTCCTACCTTCCAAACTTTACAGAAGCTCTCCTGCGAAACTTACAGAACTAGCACTCCTGAAAGAAAGGATATTGCGGAGACATGGCTTAGCCACAGCCTGGGGGATGTTTCTAGAATGAAATTTTCACTCTACAGCGGAGTGTGCGCTGATATGAAACTTCCTGGCAGATTAAAACTGTGTGCTACACCGAGACTCGAACTCGGGACCTTTGCCTTTCGCGGGCAAGTGCTCTACCGACCGAGCTACCCAAGCACGACTAACGCCCCGTCCTCACAGCTTTACTTCCACCAGTACCTCGTCTCCTACCTTCCAAACTTTACAGTACACAAAGACAACAATTACGATTAATGTGGATGTGGTCGTGGGAATAATACTAGTAACTGGGAAATGCAACAGCTATCTGCTATATCTTTCTCTTCTTTTTTTTTCTTTTTTTAAAAACTGACTTGCTTGTTAATTTAACCGCCTCAAACTTAGCTTGAGGACGCACAAATAATTTACGTGTTTATAGGAATAATGCTAGGTAGTGGACAGTTTTGTCGCTGTGAATCATTCACTAAAAGGTGGAAAGTTGTTGTCCAAATGGGAGATAAGAATGAACAATATTTTCTGCCATAGATGTGTCTGAGTGTACTCGTGACATTAGTGTAATATAAAACTTTTTGTTACATTAAATAATCATAATAAGCCATCAATTTCAGAAAAGTGGTGCTTCACACAAGTACAATATATTTCAATTTAAGTTCAACTAGCTACAATTTGGCATAAAGGAGGTCACTGAAAATAACTTAATATTCAAGGGAAGTTAAACACACAGCATTTCGGGCACTCCTTCCACATGCTACAACTATGCGGATTCAGTAACTAGATTCCTATTCTGCTGTTAGACATATATAGCTATTGTTTTATGATAAATATGGGTGGACCTACATGGATAATCCTAGTAATTGAGAATCACAACAGCTGTGTTTTAGTGGGGGAAGCATCACTTCACTTCAGAAAGAAAAAAATGAGAACTGCTTAGCCAAGAGAAGCACAAATAGTTCACTGATATCAGCGAATAATGGTGAGTGGGAGACAATATTGTTGCTCTGAAGCATTAATGGGCCTGTGATCGTAATATTTTCAGTAAAAGGCGGATAGTTGTACTGACTCTGCTATGCTGTTTACAAAAAGGGGCATTCACAATAAAAAAAAAAAGAGTGGAACAAGACCTACTACTACTGATGTAATGTGGCTGAGTAAAACTGCGACATTACTGTTTTGTAAAAACGTTTTGCAACAAGAAAGTCTATGTTTTGTCTAAAACAGAAAGAGCTGTTAATACAAATTGTACACAAAAATGGTGTGGTATTTTTGGTTTGATTAAGTCTATTATTGCCCTGTCTGCAAAATAAAACGAAACAGTCGATTGCTCTACGGCAGCAGTTGTATCACACGCCAAATAAACAAGGCTGTTTTTGCATAAATCGTCATTTTAATTAGCCTGATTTACATAAATAACACGACGGAATTCACGAAATACTGAAATCAAATGCATATTACTACAAATAAACAGTATGGTTTGAGAAAACAGAGAAATAGTCTCACCTGTCCAGTTTCTCACGTATAAGATTAAAAAGACAAAAGTACTGTTTCCTTTGATAGGCGAAATATGGATTAAATTCGGAGTCTGCGTTGCCTCACTTTCTTCTACTTCCTCATTCTCATGAACAGTTTAGCTAAAATCTCGTCATCGCTGTCCACATCTGTCGCTACTCCTGCCACCTTGAAAACTTATTCCCCGATTAAATTCGCTAACCGTCTAGAAATTGCCAATTAATTTAGCCCGAGTTTATTCTCCGGGTAGGCGTTATTTCGAGTTCGCACATCGTGTTTCCAGCGCTATTCCGAGAATAGGGCTTAACCAGCTGCCAAATGGAGATTTTACAGCCGATCTTTTCTTTGTGGTAGGGACTGACCCGGTGATCTTTTCTGACCACGCCATGCAAGTTGTATGCCCTCAAAAAGGTCTCCGTGTCAGTACACTTCATTGTTGATAAGTGAATGTCCCACAAAAACATCATACGCAATATTTGTATGGAAACAAATGTATTGGTATACATGGAATGTAGCCAAATAATCACTTTTGTTAAATACGATCTCCCGTTAGGCTGGTATTACGCTATCAAATTTCTTCGTCCAATATCTTTGTCAAATTTCTTTGTCCAATATCTTTGTCAAAGAAATTTGATGGTGTAATAGGGAACTCTGTCAAATGTCGTCAAATATTTGATCAAATCTAGGACCTCGCTGTAGATTTGATCAAAGAAGTCGCTTGTCTTCTGTCCACTGCAATGTGACATGATACCACGTGGAGCGCTAGCATCGCTGCAGCGTTCTGTCATCTGTAGTGTTTTTATAAACATTGTCGCTAAATACAATTGATGTGTACCGACAACTACAAATTTAATAGAGATGGTTCAAATGGCTCTGCGCACTATGGGATTTAACTTCTGAGGTCATCAGTCCCCTAGAACTTAGAACTACTTAAACCTAACTAACCTAAGGACATCACACACATCCGTGCCCGAGGCAGGATTCGAACCTGCGACCGTAGCGGTCACGCGCCTCCAGACTGTAGCGCCTAGAACCGCTCGGCCACTTCGGCCGACAATAGAGATGTATGAAGCAGATGCGCTTTACAACGTGAGGCACCCTAAATACAAAAGAAGATTAAGAAGATTGGAGACCTGACCTAACCTAACCTTCTCGTGTAGCAGGGAATCTGAGAGTTACAGTGAGCCTGTCTTCTGCAGATATAACAGTTCTTAAGTGAGTATTGTGCTTTGTGATATAAGGATACACTTCACTGAGCACATACAGAAATGTATGCTCATCCATTCTTAGGTAATTGATGTACGACTTGACGTCCTCCACTATAAGCTCACGTAACAAGTTTTGTTGAATACTTTTATCGTGTCGTCTTAAAATCCACGGTTTCACCCAGGTACGTCCGCCCCCCCCCCCCCCCGGGCCGCTACTCTTACGCATGTGCACAGAGTGCAATTGTGGTACATGCAACTGCTGCGGTTAATGACAAGTTGTTGTTGTCAGCCATCTTGAACTTCGACGAAAAATATGATGACAGTGTAATACCCCTTTTGAGCGCCACGTCAAAGATCTTTGTCGAATATATTTGACGAATATTTGATCACATCTTTGATCAAATCTTTGACAAAGAAATGTGATAGTGTAATACCGGTCTTAGCTAATGGCTCTGTTCTTTGCTCTGGAGGCCTCTTACTACCGAACAAGTCCACTCTCCCTACTTCACAACAATCGCCAAGCAAAACACGAACGTGCCCAAGCAGAATGCCACGCGCGCCCACAATGACGCATTTCGAATGCTTTGTAACGTTTCCGTACTAGAAAAAGAACCTCGCCGCACTTGAATTCAGTTTAGTCGGCATCAACAACTAACCATCTGGCAGGGTTAGGGAAAGATCAGCCCATTTTCTTCAGGATCCCCCCTGCAACTAGAAACTGGCCCTTCTGACGACGACGGGGTAATGGTATTTTACAATTGGACTTCCAATCTGGGTGGTGGCGTTTCGACTCTCCGACTAGCCATCGAAATTTAAGTTTTTTGTGGTTTTCACAAATGCTTACGGTGAACTTCAAGAACGTTTCTTTAACAAGGAGACGCCAATTTCGTTCTCCATCCGGCCCCCAATCCGAGATTACTCTCCGTCTCGAATGACCTCATTGTCGAAGGAATGTTCAACTCCCTCCCTTCCCTCTTGTATCTTAGCAAAATTGTTCAAATGGCTCTGAGCACTATGGGACTTAACTTCTGAGGTCATCAGTCCCCTAGGACTTAGAACTACTTAAACCTAACTGACCTAAGGACATCACACACATCCATGCCCGAGGCAGGATTCGAACCTGCGACCGTGGCGGTCGCGCGGTTCCAGACTGAAGCGCCCAGAACCTCTCGGCCACACCGGCCGGCGTATCTTTGCAACTTTAATTATTGCTGATACACTGTTTTACGTGTCACCCTAGTTTTTATTCACTCCGACCATTCTTTCTGGTGTTGCAATTGTCCCAAAAGTTACCGTAATGGAACTGATCATTCGTAAGGCTGGATACGAGTTGCAAAAGAAAGCGAAAGACCGGTGTATGGGGCCCTGCTTAATGGCCTCAGATAGAAGTGGCCGGCGATTGGCTACGACTGGAAGGTACATTAGCAGCCCGGATGACTGCCGGTTTGTAACGATCTCTGCCTCAGTAGAAGTGAACATTCATCATCTGCCGCGGACAGCGCAGGTCGGATGCTTTCGGCTCCCTTTTATTGCCCTAAGGTAACGAGGCTCTCTTTTTCATGCCCGCCCGCTGTTCGTGACATTTCGATGAGGTATCTTACACACTGCTCTACAAGGCTACTTTCATGTCAATTTCCAATACGAAGTCCCGATGTTCTTCGGGGTTGTGGCAAGGATGCAAGCCGACGGCGTTTCATTTGTGCTTGCTAACTGAGGGAAGTTTCCGTCATCCCGTAGGCTAATTAAAACACTTAGAATACCAGTCAGGCACGAGCGGATACAGGGCTGTTGGAGGGGTTCACAGTTTCGTCTGTCCTACGCCCCCTCCCGCCCCCCTTTCCCCCCTGCAATATTACTTCCCGCCACTCGCAGTTTTAACAAGCCATGGATGCTTTCGACTAATGTTTCTATACTGTGATTTTGATACCGGTTAGCGATACATCGGATACTCTTACGCGATATTTTAATCGATATCATCGGATGATATTATTATTATTATTATTATTATTATTATTATGTAACTCATAACAGAGAAAACACATCTCTATTTCTTTTTAATAGTGAACGATTTGCAAAATAAGAACGGTAATTGCAGATTTTTTACTTTGAAGTTCTTAGAGAAATTTTGACAGTTATCAGTTGTGTATTTTCGTAACCCGCTCTCACTCGAAACTAAGGAATGGTAGAAATGTTTCAAATGTAATGATCGAAAACTCTTCTGTTAGTGTTGCTTATTAAGTTAATGCCACTCAAAGGTAATTTGTGGAAGCGTTTAAGATAAAACGGTAGTAAAAGTGCGAAGTGCAATTGCTGGTGGCAGGTACTCGGAACCCCTGCTCATACCACAAACTTAAAAGCTCATTTAAAGTAGCAGCAGCAGAATACTTTTGATCAGGGATGGAGGGCTACATGCCCGTCGAGGAAAGCAAAGCCCGACGGTGTTGACATAGGAAGCAGATCCCTCGGTTTCACATCTAGTGCTGCAGTACCTTCGACGTCGTCCGCTTCTGACTCAACGTGTACGGATTGAGGTATCACCGCTGCTTTGAAAAATGTTCTTTTGTTTGCAGAAGGAAGGGAACGACGACAAAAAATAAATGAAAGAAATTTATTTCATATTTGCAAACATATTTTACCATTTTATACTGAGGAGAAAGTAAGTTTCATCAGCCTTACAAAAGTTAAATTAATGAACGAAAAATATGAAATGCTTCGTTCGTAGTTTCAGCAACACTTGGGTAGGGTAACAACAATAACATTAATCTATGACGTATTGACTGCGACATAACTTATCAGTTTTATGGGTGTTAATGTCCACAATGTGGTTTCTGATAGGGATGAAATAAGTTCACTGTCTTTAAGACTTTTTTTTCTTTTTTACAGAATGGCATAACTCAGATGGTATTTCTCATGTTCTGAAAATTTTTTGTGAACAATTGGAAACACCTCATAATAAAGGCAGTGGAGGAAATATGGTCAAGGCATCAGTGTCTTCGCACTAACTTTCTACTACCGGTATAGCGATATTTTTCATACAACTAATTGTCGATTTCGACGTTAATTACGGCTGTATTAGATTATATCGAAAATCGATATTTATCTTCCAAAGCTCCATCCCTAGCTTAAGCCGGTCTTTGTTTACATCAGTACTCAGTCCATCGCTATAGCATAATAGCGAATATTTTGGGTTCAGATAAATATAACATTCGAAATTCATTCGCCTTAAAATTTGAGAACAATATTTGTGCCATGCAATTAATTTAATAATCATAATAGTAACAAACGCTCACGACAGGGGCAACGTCTAATTTTCACAATTTTAAATGATGATGTGCACCCACTGTTGTCAGAATTTCGCGTCACACTACGATTGTGAACAAGGATCTGCAGACTGTGGCTGTGTGAGAGTGTAATTGAGGCAGATGCTGTTTCTTTGAGTTACTTCCACCTACGTTCGAGAAGTCAGTTTCTGATATAATTATTTCTTAGTACAGAGTCTTTCTTTTTGTGTCGTCCTTTAACGACGTCCAGTGGTTTTCTAGTTCTACCTGTCAACGAACCGTCTCGCATTTATCGTTGGTTGCAGGGACGGCAGCCAGGGATTGCACGTCCTTAACGGGCTGCAATGTTACTGGTCAGTCCATCACGCCGGCAACTGAAAAGTATCCTGCAATCGTGGCCCTGTAAGTGGTGTCATGTGACGTCATGTCCTCTCAACTTTCTCAGCTTCTGAACATATTTCATTCGCCAGAGCTGGGCTAGGTTGTAGTGTGAGCTGTAACGAGATAAAGTCGGACCGAAAAGTCAAACGCGTTATTCAGAATCCCGCAGTGTTTCGCTAATGCCGGAAATTTTATTGCAAAGAGAGCCGAATGCTATTAAGAATCTTGTACAAGTGTTTCGATACACGTTTGTGGGATCCAGTAAATACACATTGATAATGTGTATTCGGTTGTGTATTACTATCGAGGCTTCCGTGGCGCTATAATGGGGAACTCTGAACTGCGATTCTAGTGGAGTTACGTGTAAATGACAGTACTCTTCCACTTTTATAAACCGTCTCTGTGTACGCTTTTCATAATTAAAAAATATTATGTCTGTAATTTGTAATTGACAAATAAATCAGAAACTGTCGCGAATCTCGTAGCGTGGTTCGAGGCTTTCGGTTTAACGGCACTTTCACGACTCTCCTGTCAGTTCAGCTTATCCTTTTGCTTCGTGAAGGTGAGAGAATTTCGTGTTACACCTTCCCGTTCCAGACCACTGCCCACCGCATCGCGACACTGAATGCTGCCTAGTGGCGTTGCGGCAAGAGAAATATAAAAACAGAGCAGAGACGAACAGGTAATCTTCTATAAGTGCCGCAAATCGGGAAATCTACCGACATGAGCGACTACAACAGATTGTTATGGCCCGACGACTGAGTACGAGCATTTCGGAAACTGCTGTAAACGTGCTACCATCGCGAACATCTCTATGGAAAGTGTTGAAGTACGGTGAAACGACTAGCGGTCGACCAGAGAGTTGGACGTCACCTCATCACAGAACGTGGAAGTCGGCGGCTTGCCCGCTCTGGAAAGCAGCAAACGCGGCTATTTGCGGCAGGTCTGACGACAGAGTGCGGTCGCAGAATAGAGAGTGTACAGAAGGGAACTCAGCTGAAATCTGTGCGCCAACATTAAGTGCGCGTGCGCGGGTCTGCTATATTGAAACCGAGCAAACAGCTGTGTTTGAAGCCAAAGGCGAACGGATACGTTTTATTTATTTTATTAATTGTGCGTTTCAGCTGATACAATTAGTCCTAAGGGACCGATGGCCTTTGTAGTCTGGTCTCTTCAACCCCCCACAAACAAACCAACCAACCAACCAACAATTAGTCCTAGTAATAGTAGTGGTAGCAGTAAGAGAAACGACCACACAGGAAAGTAACGAGCGATTCCAACGAAGCGGCTGGTAGCAGTAAAACAGTAAAAACTCATTAAACTGTAAAAAAATATTGTATGGAAACGAGGCGACATCAACTCTTGTGGTTAGTTGTTCGGTATAGGTTCTCCTCTTATTTTTAAATTAAAAACGACTTGTTTCAGGATGGCTCGTCTCATTCGAACGTGAGGAAAATAATTGGCATATAAAACTGATTTCTTTCGTGTCGTATAGTATCATATATCACAGCTTGATGGTGATGGGTCTGTTTTTCATTACGGGTCATAATTAGTGTGATACTTAATACCCAAGCGCTCTGTAGCACAGAACCCGAAGGGTTTGCAGTGAGAAATGTGGTCGCTAGCTACTTTGCGTTTGGTTCACTTTACATGCACGTTGCTGTATACTACGTGTTGCTAACATGTCGTAAAAGTTGGAAGAAAAGCCAGTCTCGCTTAGTATGGAGAAAATAGAAGCTAAAGTCTTTTATTTGAGCGCGTTGCCTTAGCGCGCCACGCACTAGAAGCCTGCAGCTCACGTGGAGATCGCGCTTACTGAACACAGATTTCGTCCCAGTTTATTGCCCAGAAATTAAAGGGGCGGGAGTGGGCGCTCCAGGCGGGCGAACACTTAAAAAAATAGCGTTTTTGGCGCGTTCCGGGCGAGGGATGAGCCATTTATGGTAATGCAGCTTGCAGCCGGCACGGTAGCCCAGCGTGTTCGGTCAGAGGGTTAGCTGCCGTCTGTAATTTAAAAAAAAAAAAAAAAAAAAAAAAAAAAAAAAAAAAAAAAACTGAGTGAATGGATCAACGATGAACTTGGGCGGGTGTCATGGGACGTCCGCCGCGAACGAGTGCAACGAACAGTAACGAACAAACCGAGATGATAATAAGTGGAAAGATGGTGGAACAGTGAGTGAATCCATCAGTGGAAACTATTTTATCTTTTCTGTTTATATTGTTTCCGTTACTTACACTGAAAAATAAACGGAAATAATGTCTTACGTTTGTCGTCTGTATACCTTCCAAGGTTATCCTTGCCCTCCACTAAAAGCAGGTGTCTCTCTCTCTCTCTCTCTCTCTGCCTCGCTCTCTCTCTCTCTCTCTCTCTCTCTCTCTCCCCCTCCAGTTTACAGACAGATTGCACCTCCAGTCGACTCCTGACTTCCCCAGAGTATTCACAGGATGAGCAGCTCACCTCTGCCCTGTCTGCCGTCAAGCCGAGAATCAGTGGCGGACTGCGGCCGTCGGCTTCACGGCTCGCAGACTACAGACTGCTGCTGCACTGCTAATGAAGTTGGGCGCAGCCCCCGGAGCTCCGTGGCAGACCACAGTCCACTGGGACCGTGCAGACTAACAGCTTTCGTATGCCGTAAGGGAGTAAGTACTCCATCCAGCGCTATGAATGATGAAACAGCATTTGCCCCGACCTATCGACACATGTGCCTTAAGATTCGTTTATATGGGCCGTAAAAATTCCATATTGGCGACAGCGTTTCCGCAAATGTTGCCTGGCATCTTTGTCGGCCACTCGAATTGGAGCCACGTGTCCGGCATTATTGCCAACCTCTGTCAGCTGACGACGTCTGCGCCATTGCATTTCCTGGCCACAAGCGTTTGCCGCGAAATGGACGAAACCGAGCTAGTGGAATTGTGTGCGTGCGCGGTTCTCCTATTTCTGCCTTCCACAAGGAGGAAACTTAGTATGAAAAAAGAAATCGGTCTTTGTGCTTCCTTTATTTTTTAAATAAGCGAACTGCTTCCGAGACTTAAACTCATGAAGCCATGCTAGCCATATAGCAAGGCCTAACGTAGACAGAGGCCTTAATAACAACGACAATAATAATAAAAGAATGGTAGTTAGTTAATTGCTACAGATCAGCATAGAAAACACCTCAAGGAGCTACAAAAAAAGTTAGAAAACTAGAGAGACGTGAGGAATAATATTATGGTTCAACTATTGCAGATCTTCAACTGCGACAGAAGCACCGAAATGATTTTCAAATTTCGAACTTTCTTTATATTATTCACTGCTCGATTACTTTTCCTGGCATTGCAGCACCGTCGGCGTGGGAAAGAGGAATGGAGGGTGAGCATGATCCATTTGCAACATTGGCCGGTCATTCCAGAATATGCCGTGTATT
This sequence comes from Schistocerca americana, assembly GCF_021461395.2. NCBI lineage: Eukaryota > Metazoa > Arthropoda > Insecta > Orthoptera > Acrididae > Schistocerca > Schistocerca americana. The sequence continues at coordinate 243,999,041 of NC_060126.1, read as the reverse complement.
TCAGCCACATTGGAGCAGTATTGACGGCAACACTGTTGCAGCACACACAGCCCTAAAATATGATCCGTGTAAACGCACACTTACAAGTTGGAGTGCCGCTACAAGCTTCCCGTCTGTACCTCAGCGCCTTGCGTAACATAGCAATTAAATGTATACAATTGACAGTATTTGTCAGCAATTGTTCACAGAATAATATATGCAGAACCAGAAAGAAATGCAAGACTCGAGGATTCTGTCCAGTGGCACCATGGTGTAATAAGTGCGTACTGAGGAGTTGTAGTGCCACTGATTCATTCGTCACGATAATCGGCGATGTCATAGCGCTCAGGAGGCCTATCTGTGCAGCCCTGTTTGGCTCTGCAGGCAGTAACTGTCCTGAGTTTACAGGTGGCCAGTGTGTGCAATATTCATTCTAGGATACGTCCACGCCCCAGCGATGAGTACATTCTCCTATTGTATAGCTTCAGCCTTTGAACAGGATCGTACTGTTGGCCTGCGGGAAGCTGGATGAATGTGTCGACGGATTGCTAACCGTGTTGGGCAACATATATCGATGGCGTGTCGCTACTTTCAACAATGGTCTGTGGAACGTTCCAACACCTCTAAATCAAGTTTAAGATGTTCACATAGTATACAGACGCACGTCAAGATAGACGCATTGTGCGAGCAGCGACGGACGACAGAATACCATCCAAGAATACCATCGGAAGAAATCCCGGCACATGTTGCACTTGCTGTGTTAACAAAATCTAGTCTAGGAAAAGTCTGCTTGCAGTAGGGCTCAGATCTTGTGTGCGTATGGCAAGGCTACCACTGACATCACGACACCGGCAAGCGTGACTGCTCTGGTGACGTAAAAGAGTTGACGGGATCGTGAAATGGTACTCTGTTATCGTTAGTGATGAGGTTTTGTCTGTATGCGTACACGTGTGCTGCGTAGATCTGGTGAGCTGCCTATTTCATATTGCACTCGCCCCCGACTCACATGTGCCAGGGTAAAGTAACCAGACCCCGCTACCTTGCACCGGCAGTTATCCCCGTGACACTGTCATTTTTTCGACAGGCTGTTTTTCAGCAGGACAGTGCACGTTCACATCGGACTGCTGCGACGGGACGTGATCTGCAGCATGGTCTGCAACAACTGCCGTTGCCAGAAAGACCAAAGGAGCTCTCGCCAGTTGTACCCGTATGGAACTAGTCAAGCGGGGACTTGTACGTTCTCGAGGACCTGCAAGAACCATGACTTGGAAGAACCGTTGCGGAATTGCAACAAAAGATGCAAGATGAGTGGGCAGTCCACAGCAGAATGATTTTCATGCGAGGATACACACCTGCATTGCTGCAGTAGGGGGTACACTGTGTACTGATGCGACTGTTCGCGCTCCTCTTTCTGTGACGTGTTGATCATTTGGTCTGAATTTATCACTTACTCCTACAGTGATGAACTACCTATCATCTCTCTTTTCAATCAAATGACCGTGTCCTTGAGTGTATTGGATTTCTTTTTCCCTGCAGTACGTAAATCCACGCATCGTTTAAATAAACTGCTAGCCATTTTCATTCTTATTTCTCATGATATCGTAAAAATCTAATTTAGTTTTCCTTTTTTGAAATTATGTCGGCACAATCGCCCATTATAATTCATTTATTCTGTCACAACCTCATCCTTACATGATAATTCATTCATTCTGTCACAATGTAAAAACGAATTTAATAGAGAGAAAATAGTTTCTCACACGAGGTGGGCGGGAATCGGGATGCGGTTTCAAGAACGAACAGAGTGGTAATGTATCTTAAGCTGCCAGCCAGCTCACAGGAAAGCCGTTCACAATGGTGACCCTTCGTTAAGGAGTTTCACCTCTGTAACCATACATGACGAATTTACCTATCATCCATTAAAACACTAGTCGCACTAAGAACGGTGAGACACTCAAATGTCTAAAGCGTCAGTCTGATGCATGGTTCTAGGTAACAAGGTCGATGCTAGTCCTATAATACTTCAATTTTTGTTGGGGTCGAAATATGTATGTGTATATGATCGGAAATGAAGGTGAAGACGGCTGAATTTAAATTACATACTAGTATACGGATGCAAAATTTATATATGGTAAACCAACAGCAAAATATTGGTGAGGTAAGTTTCCCCTTAAGTTTATTGAAATCTAAACCCTGCTTTGGAAGGTGTTCTTCATACAATGTTCATGGCACGACAGCTACTGTCTGTAGATTAACAGTATTTCTGCTACAACTGTCGCTCTAAAAACTGTGAACAGGGAATAATAAATAAATTTATATGCTCCACCCATTACTAATTATGAAATCAGCTGTAATTTATCTCCTTGTCATCTGTTTTGTAACGGACGCAATGAAAGAACTTGCCATATGTCATCTAAAGTTAAACTAGACCAAGAATACCCAAGAAAAAGAGGAAAGAAAGAAAAGGTCATTTTGTAGTATGAACGAACCCCCACCCCTCAGGGTCTAGCTCGAGACTTTAGACTTAACGATATCTCACTGTTAATGAGACTAGGATGAACGGTTTTGGGGTAAGATAGATCTCGACTACACCACCATTCAGTCCGTACTCCGATATCCACCTTCATGATGACATCTTCTGTGCGTTCCTCTACGTGTTCCTCTTCCGTACAACATAAGCTGTGAAGTTATAGCAAATTTGGATTTCCTTGTATTTATCATAATCTCGCAGAAATTTCTGCTCAGTAATACAATGAAAACAAATCGTCAGTGACAGAATTATTTCTCGCTCTCTGCTGCTTTTATTTATTTATTTATTTATTTAGTAATCAATCGCACTCATCTTAGCATTGTGCCCCTCATGCCATAATTTGTACACCGTGTACTTGCTCAGCTTTAACGCTTTGTTTGCAGATTCCGCTACCTGTCCCATTGGCACTGTCACTGCTTTCCGATTGTCATCTCCAGGAAATTTTTGTAACTGCAGTCTTTTTCCACCGTCGGGTAACAACGCTTGCTTGTTTGGATGTCTTCAACCATGGTGTACATGGAAATCTTCGCGCCACAGTACCGTAGCACGCCGCTAGAGGAGCAAAATCAAAATTGTTTTCTCGTAGATAACGTGGAGTGCCGTACCGTTATTCATTTTTGGAAGCAGCGGAAGTTTTTTTACAGCTCTTGTCAGGGCAATGTAGACTCCTTGATTGAGACAATGAAGTCATTTTCCGGAAGGGGTAGGTTTTAAATTCCGACCTGCGAACTACAATCAGCTGTTTCATCCACAAAACATTGCATTTAGATGTCTGCGACTGATAGATTCGCGCAAAAGTGAACTGATTTCTGAGTCAGTCCCTTGCTTACGATTCCACTACGCGTTCGCTAGTTCTGGTTGGCTTCAGGTAGAAAATTACGCAAATAATAGTGTTGTAGCAGTACTTACCTTAGAAGAAAGGCAAATCCGCATTTACAGAATGTGCAAATTAAGAAAAAGATTTTCACTATTTTGACTGAAATATACTCATTAAGATTCAACATTTCTCAGAGCAAAGTACAGGAAGCGAAAGATTATCTCCAGGTTCTACAGAAACCAACGCTAGGAATAAGGGTCGAAGGATATGAAAGGGATGCAGTAGCTGCAATGCGATTGTGAAAGGGCTCTAACCTTTCGATCTGTATGTAGAGCAAGCAGTAAAGGAATCCAAGGAGAAATTTAGGGAGGGAATTACACATTTTTCGATTTTCCGATGACGTTGTAATTCTGTCACCCGAGGCCATATCGACAGCTCTTGGTCTAGTGGCTAGCGTTGCTACCTCTAGATCATGGGGTCCCGAGTTCGATTCCGGGCCAGGTTGGGGATTTTCTTTGTCCGGGGACTGGATGTTTGTGTTGTACTCATCATTTCATCAACATTTATGACAGTGGCTAGATTGGACAGTGAAAAAAAAATGGACTGGTAAAAAATTGGGACTTTGCACGGGCGCTGATGACCGCGCAGTTGTGCGCCCCACATACCAAACATCATCGAGGCCATGGACTGGGAAGATCACTTCAACGAAATAGATGTCTTGGGAAAAGCTTAGAACATGAACATCAACGAAATTGAAACCAGAATAATGGAATGTAGGCGTATGTAGTAACTCTGAAGGAACTAGATCAGGAGATGGGACACCAAAAGTAGTAAATGAGTTTTGCGATTAGGGCAGCAGAATAACTGACGGAAAAAGATGTAACATGTAGACTGGTAGTAGCACGAAAAGTATTTATGATAAAGACAAATATGTTAACATCTAACATAAATTTAAGTAAAAGGAAGTCCATTCAAGAAGTATTTGTGTGGAGTGTAACGTTGTATGTAAGTGAAATGTGGGCGAGAAGTCGTATTAGAGAAGGGACACTTTTGTAATATAAAGCTTCAGCAGATTAGACGAGTAGATGTGATAAAAACAGGAGATGTACGGAATCGAATCGGGGAAATAGACGTTTGTAATACAACTTGATAAGGAGAAGTTATCGTGTATCGGTTGATTGGACATATTCTGCGGCGTAGAAAAATCGTCAATTTGACAATGGAGGAATGTGTGAAAGGTAAAAGTCAAGGTACATTGTCGTGGAGAGCAGCAGTAAGCTCGTCTTCGTGCTGATGACTACATCACACGAAAACAACGTTTAGCAGCCCCAAGCAACGTGAGCAACTTAATTAATTAGCTCTACAGTATATCTGGAGATAAAGGAAAAATAATTATGCATTATTATGTTAGTGTTCTCATGTACTCGTCAGTGCACAATGTGATAACACAATTTCTTTCGATTCTTGCGAAAGTCTTTTAGACATTGTTATACGGCTTACAGAATTACAGATTTAGGTCACTATAAACAACGTATTATGGCTAGAAAGATCGTTTTGCTACAGTTGACGAAGCATGGCAGTTTTATTTTTGACCATTTTGCAGTTTCATTATTTGTATCGGTGCCTATTAATGTATTTTGTTCACTATGCCAGAAATGCATTCTCGCGGTTTTCTCTGAGCTTCATCTTCTCTGAATAACCAGAGATAAAAGCTGTTTTACTGTGTCGGCTCTATAATTTCCACCGAATCATTTGGTACGGAACAGACTCTCGATAAACGCAGCGTTGAATTTGAATTTGTAGCGTAACATGATCTGTAAACACAGAATTTCTTTGTGCATTAGAGGTTAATTACATTAACACGAAACTTCCTGGCAGATTAAAACTGTGTGTTTTAATCTGCCAGGAACTTTCATGCCAGCGCACACTTCACTGCAGAGTGAAAATCTCATTCTGGATACGTTAACACACTTTATTTTTTTCCGATATGACACGCAGCAGGATCATGGGTACCTGTTAAAAAGCTCGACACGCTGCCATCAGCTCGCGGTTACTGCTAGCTTTCGCAGGTCCGCGGCTGTTGTAGGGAAGGTAAAGGCACGCCGACGCAGAACAAACAAGCGGGGGAAAGCGTGACGCGTAAACTGTCAGAAGAAAGCCAACACTCTACTCTCCGGTAGACGGGGAGGGCTAAAGGCAAGTAATTTTCACAGATAGACGCCAGATTCATCGAAACTGGGTGGTCGTTGGCTTTACTTTATTTACAAATTCTTCGAGCGTTGAGCTACTACCTTGAGAGCATCCATTACCTCTAACATTTTAAGGAAGGTTTATGTTCCGTTGGACACATCTGTTGCAGACTAAATACAAGATATTCTTTCATACGCTGCTTTAATCACAATCTCTGCGCAAATGTTGATATGCACGAGGAGCGGATTCATATCCCTAGCTGCCATACTAATTGAGTGTGTCACTATCATCGAGGGCGACCACAAAAATTTATCCAAGAAGGGGCAAGGTTCTTAAATGGCCTTTTTTTATTTAATTGATTTGGCGAGTTTGCGAATGTTCCATATATTGATAGGAACAGTAGATATTAAGCACATTTAGTTAGTATGTGCTAAGTAACTTTTATACCATTAATTTGGATGCCACTCTTTTTATTAAACGTTCCGAAATTACACCAGCCTTATGATTAAATACAGGATGTCCAACAAATTATTCACAAAAACTATATTAATTCGTATACCAACAGTGTCTTTATATCTGATCATGTTCATGGATTTATTTTATTTTTCTGATCTTGTATTGTTTAATACTGACTAGCATAATTGCTGTTGAATGAAACGTGTTTTGAAAGGTACATTGTTTGACCTATTTGGTCAGACATCGGGTAGAACCAATTTTATAAGCCTGAAATTGAAACAAGATGCTGATTGTCTCCTTGGTTTTACCCACTTTGGTGCAGCAAGGCCGACTGGGCAGCTGGATTTCTAACTCTGTGACTGCATGTTGCGCTGTGTTGCACCCCATAACGTTTAAGAATGTCCCAATTCCTGTAGACATCTGTACCTTGAAATTTCACACATTTTTCTTCTATTCTCATCTGATACATTTGGATCCATTGATGTGTAGATGTACACACGTACAGTATAGCATATCTGCGCTCATCAGAGTCTGTTGTCATAGCTATGGCTTGTAAAACACTAAATTGATGAAGCTGTCACAGGTCTTCTTCGTTCACTGAGAAATGGTAAGCACCGTTCTGGATAAGTTTTGCAGTAGGAGGGGGCGGCCATTCTTGTTCATTTTTGGGCTGGGAATTATCGCGCTGGAAGCCGCACCACAGCGTGCTGGATGAGTTCTTTTCTGCATCTGGGTAAGAGGTAAATTCTTTAGATCCACAGAGGATGACGAACTTCCACTGTGATCTAAATTGAAGGTTTATGTAGGTGTCATATGAACTCAATCGCTTATTGAGTTTGATCCGATTTATTGCACCACGAACCTGTTTTTCAGCCTCTGCAGACTTTTCATCAGACGGCTGTGTCACAGGAGTATTATATTCGAGACCATGTGCAGCTAGGCGCTAGGAGAGCTGGCAAAATGTACATAATCGGAATGAATTTGTCATGGATATCGCAAGGCAGTACAATGAAAGTATCGTAGAACGTTACAATCTTTTCGTTTGGTAAACATTTCGTTATCTAAATTTCCGCCAGCACTCCGAGCCTAGCTTATAGCTGCCCATAATAATGATCCTGTAACATAGCATCTCCATCTGATGATGGACGTGCCGTGGCTCGAAATGTAGTTGGAGGCACAAAACTAGTATCATGGACTCTTTAGTTCGGCTCTGTTCCGTAGATGTTCGCATGTACCTTGAGTGCAGGACAGCTCCAAAAATTCCGCCGCGACAAAGAAATGGTAGCTTCCCCTGAATTGCGCGATAAGCAAAAAATTCCATTTACATAGTGATCATTAAAACCACATTATTAAATCTACAATGTAGTAGAGTCGCATACAATAAATAGTAGAAATGCTTGAGAAGTTTACTATTATTAGAAAAAGATTCCAGGAAGGAGCACGTGTTCTCTCCCCTTGCGAACGCCTGTGATAAAATGAAGACAGCCGATCATTCGTCCATTCTTTATCCAACGCAATGAGTGGTCATTAACATCGGATGTCTGTGTAGAGGGAACGGTGAAATTAAAGAAAAACTATGAATAAAATACTGGGAGAAAAACGCTAAAAGTGAACGAAAAATTAAACAGTTGAAGAGTGATATAATTAAATCTGTGATTTTATTCTGAGAAACGTGTTTTCTTTTTTTTTTTTTTTTTTTGAAATTCATGTTAAGAGGTACTATATTAAGTAACTCCGCAAAATACGTTATTGTACCCATGTCTGAATTCAGAAAATAAAACGATTAAGAACGCCTGAACGTATGTGATACGTCAACAGATAAACTATCGAAAACAAACATTTTGTGTGTGTGCGGGCGCACCCATCCCGATGAAATTATCACCGGTAAAGCTTGTTTAGCTCGATCTCATGATTGACAGACATAGTATCTATAACTGCTCCTGTACTAAGCAAGGCACCATACGGTGAGGGTACATCTGGTATCGCTGTCCCCCCCCCCTCTCCCCCCACCAATCTCCCTACCCTCCGCCTCCCTGTTCCATTCGTTAATAAATAGTGCTCGGGAAGAATAGTGCCGATGAAGCTATCAATTTCTCATCGTGGTCATTTTGTGAGACGTACTCTCTCCATATTTTAATGGCAAACGTCTCCGTGACACACAATACCTCATACACCTCTTACAATGTCTGTGGTTGGAGTACCTTAAGCATCTCTGTAACGTACTCGCGGTGACTGAACGTCCCAGATTGACGAGCAGTACTCAAGAATAGGCCTTGCTAGTATTCTATATAAGCTACTTCTTTCATGAACGAATTACATTCCCGCAAGAGTCCCCCCCCCCCCCCCCCAATGAATCATAGCGTGATGTCTGCAACTCATTGCAGTTGGTTACTCACGTATATATTTACGTTCAGCGTGAGTTGCGTGTACTTCGTCCTCTCGCCGGTCCTATGCAGGTGTTCCTGCATTTCGCTGCAGCCTTCCTGTGGATAACAGCATCGTTCGCGTACAGCTTCGCGAAGCCTCCGCTAGATAATTAATCAGAAGTGACAACAGCAACGAACCTGTAACTCTTCCTTGGGGTATTTCCAAAAATACCTTTACATCTGTCGAATTTGTCCCGTTAAGAGCGACGTGATCCAATTGTCTCAGAACTCAAATCTGCTCCGATAATTGCTGAGCTCGTATTGCTTTTACTATTCTTTTCGTTGGCTTAAACGCTGCTGACATCAGTTCGGACCAAATTGATAGTTTCAACACCCAGTGAGTGACGCAGGTCTCTGTGGGATAACTGGAATTGTAACAGCGGATAGAGAGGTGTCTCATTGAAGCAATCAATTGGTTATGCGATGGTACACCACTCTCGTTTTTGCTAGAAATAGAATCGACACAGCTATATTTGCTACCAAGAGGAGTTAACTATATGGGAACTGAATCATTGGCTTTGGGGGCTCCAAGCTTAAAGCCCGCAGCTCGTGGTGTCGCGGTCGCGTTCTCGCTTCCCGAGCGCGGGGTCCCGGGTTCGATTCCCGGCGGGGTCAGGGATTTTCACCTGCCTCGAGATGACTGGGTGTTGTCCTCATCATTCATGAAAGTGGCGAGATTGGACTGAGCAAAGGTTAGGCATTTGTACGGGCGCTGATAATTGCGCAATTGAGCGCCCCACAAACCAGTCATCATCAACATCATCATGATCATCATCATCCAAGCTTAAAACAAAGCTACTTTGAAATGTTGAGTGCGATACATGTCTGTACATACCGTTGACAGGGCACGAATGTGTCAGTGTACAGTCCGTCTCGGCAGCGATATCGTCTCCGTCGTGTTTCACAAGTGAGCGCTACTGAGGCCTGCTGGGTGGTAATACACGGCTTTCTGCCAGGGACATTGACAGGCTGCAGTTATCCCATCGCTAAACGCCTGTCCACACGGAACGCGATCTGCCCGCACGCTCTGCGACCTTGTACCGCGGCGGGCAGGCGGCATCGTTGAAATACGTGTTGCTGCATCTTGTCGGTCACACAAAGGAAGCTCTTGCCGCCGCGACGACAGGCAAACCGTCGCGGAGAGCGCCATTCTGTCTCAAAATACAGATCGCCGCCGCGATAGATCATCAATTTACTTGCTCTTAGGGACGTAGACTTCAAATAACAGCCAGTATGGCGAGTCCGTACTGAAGAGAGATGGCGTGCATCTGAAGTAGATGGCGTTCTTCCATCTCATTGGTCAACGTTCAGACGCACGTTAAGAATACCTGTTACGTCAGATTTTGCTCTGCATTTTCGGAAAGGCCCTACGTGCTCTCTCCACGCTATGACGTTAGAAACTCGGCACGCTCAACGTTCATATGCACGGCCTGTGTGCCGACGGCTTTAAGAGTGGTTCGCACGAAACTCCATGGACGTAGAAGTACTTGTGTTGCCCTCAAAGTCGCGTTACCTCAGTCGGGTGGAGCGCACGTGGGATAGTATGTACAGGACCTTGGCACCAGTAATCTCCGTGAGTTATGGGCGACTCTTGAGTTGTTTCTCAACTTCTTGCGGAGTCAACATCACCGTCAGTAGCTGGAAAGTTTGTGCTTCACCCTAATTGGGGGCTGTGTCTAATTCAGTTGCTCATCGGTGGATCCTCTGTTGTATTAGAAACGGTATTTTTACTTTACTGTTCATAAACGAACCATGCGCAGTTTCATTGCCTTCAAAGTGTAAGTTAGGTCCGATTTACGAGGTCAAAGGCATCTCGAAAAAGTAGTACATACGTAACCACATATTATCACCAGTTAACACCTTGTAATAAACCCTAACAGTAAGAATACTTGATGTACATTGCATATTAACTGAGTATTTTTGCCTATTTTATACTTCTCATCTAGTTTTATACTTACCAGTAATCCTGTTCTCCTTTCTTGTGTTACAGGTATTTGATGGCTTTTTTCACTCCTGCTAATCAGCAGTTTCATCTCTTGGTGCAGCGCCTTCTGGTAGGTGTTTACACATCATCTGATAACGAATCCGAGGCCTTCCACAAAATTTCTACAAGATGAATGTTGTCTCATAACACTTGAATCATTTGTATAGTGCTACTTGCATGATGGCTTTGTTTTGAATTTTAGCACATGAACAAAAATTTATTGCTCTGGTTTTTTTGGAGTCTTTAATCAGGCTGAATACGTACGAAAAAATTCACCAAAAATAAAAATTGTTTTATAGACATCCTGTTTTTGTATATGAAGTAAAATAATATCAATTCTGGTTTAATGAACCCGTTGTTATATACCCGAAGAATCAGCTAATTGAAAAAAATGTTTAGTGAGGGCTTTAGTAAGTTTTTTTATTGATGCTGGAGGCCAGATGTGCCAGTGAGATTTTGGGGGTACCAGTCTCCCTTTTGAATAGCTCCCCAAGGCGATGTTACTCTAATAGCTGTCAATATTTGTTTGTACATTGTAGTATAGATGACAACAATTAAGTGATGTATGATGCGTACCAGAGTTCACGTTATTACACGTGAGAAATTTTATGCCTGTCCGAGACGGGGAGGTGTGCCGGTCCTAGGTGGAATCCATGGCGAATTAACGACGAGGGTCGGTGCACCGGACGGCCTAGATGTAGTCTTCAGGCGATTTCCCACACCCAAAGATGAGTATCGGGCTAGTACCCACGTCCCGCATCTGTTACTTGATTTACAAACATTTAGAAAAATTTTACTCGCTTTCACATGCACAACACTACTCGCAGACAGGTGGGGGTTACACATAATTCGCCCCGGATGGTAATGGGCTGGCGACAGGAAAGTTACTTCTTAAAGTGACCACGCCAAATACGTTAATGACCATGCCGATCCTGTGCCGATGCTGGACAAAGGCACAAGTAAAAGGAGAAGAAGAAGAAATGTTGATTAACAAAATATACTGAATTATGGTTTTTAAAATAAAAATAACGTGCTTCTGTTTTTAATTACTAATTGTATGAAAAAAATTAAAATTTGGTACAGATGTGCCTCACTGTTGTATAATACTGCTCTATCTACAGAAATAATAAGTATTTTATTTTCTCTTTCGTATTTTTGCACCAAATTTTAATTCATTGTGGACAGCATTTTCATGCCGTTAGAAATTAAAAATATAAGTCTGAAATATTCTGTGCGTAGGACCGTACGAAGTTTTGTAAACTTCAAAGATGATTTTTGTGGATGTTTTTGGGAACTGCGTCGTACTGCTTTAAGAAATTAATGTCCAGGCACTGAGCGTCTAACAGTACAAGTAGGAAGAAAAGCTCCTCGCAAAGCGGGGATTCCCCCTCTACATATACGACGGAGCCAACCCCTGTTTCTTACTTCTTACGCAATCGCCATTCGCCGATTACCTGACCATCCCGTGTACCCTGTCCTTTTTGCAAACGAGGGGTGTCTCCCTCCTATTAACCGCCCACGGATGGGATTGACGGTTGGAATGCGCCTCACTTCCCTCTGTCGGGATCTCTATCTCCATTCACTGGAGTGCGCCCCATGTATTTCCTCCCCTTCCCCCCCCCCCCCCCCCCCCCCTCGTGGATGGTGCCTAGACCATAGATGAGGACCGACCTATTCCAGGATCGTAAGGTCTCCGTCGCTCCTAAGGCTTTTCGGAGTCGTGTACGTTCCATCCTTGCAGAGTTTCAGGGTGCTACCATCCTCTGCACTTATGGTTCTAAGACGATAGATAAGGCAGGATACGGTTTCACGTCTCCTACTGTCTTAGAACACCATTCATTGCCGGGATCGTGTTGTGTGTTCACAGCAGAGCTGATAGACATTAACAGAACCCTCCATTTTGTTTCTCAGGCCTCCCTCCACGGTGCTTTAATATGTATCGACTCAATGAGCAACGTGCAGGTTATCAACCGATGCTACTCTCGTCGCCCTTTGGTCTCTGCTGTCCATGACCTTCTCTCTGCGCTTGGCCTTGCCGCTTGCCCTCTGGGTCCCAAGTTATGTGGGCATCCCAGAGAACGAACTGGCTGACCGTTTGGCTAGAGACGCAGATACTTGTCCGTCATCCCCTTTCATGATTCCAGCTGCGCATATGCGGATCTATGTCAGATCTCTCTTTACCCAAAAGTGGAATGACATCTGGTGCGCTACTGCTCTCAGTGATAAACTCCACAGAATCAAGGAGACTACTGCAATTTGGCGCTCTTCTTTCCGCTCCTCTCGGAAGGAGTCCACTGTCTTATGCCGTCTACGCACTGGTCATACCAGCCTCACCCACTGTGTCCTCTTGCGTAATGAACCACCCCCACAGTGTGGTTGTGGAGCCACACTGGCGGTATCCCATATATTGGTGGCATGTGCCCTTCGTTTGGTGCTTCGTACCAAGTATATTCTTACAGATTAGTTATTTTTAATGTTAGCAGACATCTCTGATGTTGGAACTGCTCCTCATTTTCCTCTGTGAAAGTGGTTTTTATTCTCAGATATAAGGTTGTACTTCCCTCCTGGAGTATGATTAGGGTGGCTATGGTTGGGGCCTCTCTTTGTGTGTTCTCGGTGTGGGACCCATGACCCTCCCCCCTCCCCCGTGGAAAGGCCGCTCCTTTGCCCCTCTGTCTTTCCAGCGTTTAGATTTGGTCTACCCTTTCATGCCTTCTACTATGTGTGTTTTAACGTCCTCGTTTTATAGCTGACTCCTCTGCTTGGATCCGTCCACTTGCAGCGCACCCCCTCTCTTCCGCGAGTAACTAGAGAATCGCGGGATGCCGTTTAGTCACAACCCCGCTCAATTAATCAACAAATTAATTAGCAATAAAGGCGAAGAGCGAAGAGCAAAGAGCAGGCCATTAACGTCCTCTCGTCAGTGGGTTGACAGACAGAATTTACGAGAAAATATGCGGCCGGTGTTTTCCGTGCGTCCTGGTACGAACCTTCATATATTCTATCAGAACTTGTGCATTGACGATACCTTTCTTTTTTTAGCCTAACTGTAATTTGCTTACAAAAAAGTCCCAGTTTGAATTTTTAGAAGTCTTGCCACGGCAGAAGGCCGTGGCAGCTGGCTTGTTGGTCAGCCCATTCAGTTCTTACTCCCGAATAGCAGCGCTCGAATCCCCATCCAGTCATTCTCATTTAGATTTTTTTGGTCTCTCTCTAAATCTCCACAAGCGAATACCGGATGGTTTCTCGATCAAAACCTTGTCCATCCAAACACGTGCTTCATTTCTTTCGCCGCTGATGGAGTATCTAACTCCAATGTTCCTCTTCCTTTCGTCCCAATACCAAGCCAACGCCATGTTCTCCTTTCATATTACTTGGCATCGCTGTCCCCAGGTATTACGTGTGCTGTCATTACACCCACTTACGACTCTCATTGTATGTGAAAAACTGCTACAGTATTTAAAGTCATGCAGTTTTTGTGGTACAGCGTGTTTCAAAACGACTCTTCCGATTTCACTAGATTTGTTGTCTACGTGAATAAAGATGAAAACTGGAGCTAAAGTTCTGTGTATGCATAGAACTATGAAGTTTTTATTTTCAGAAGCCGTCAGGTTTTACAACACTACGTCTTCCACAAGCATGCACATACAACCTTATGGTTCTTTTTATAATTACTGTTACTATCAAAGGTTTCATTTATCTTTTATAAATGCTCAGTATTCCATCCACTGGACATACGACAAATATGCAGACAATAGTCGGGCTTGTCTTATTCTTTTATGACTGCGCTCGGAATTCCTGCATTCATTGTTGTAGCTATGCGGTATTGCACTTTATCCAAAGTTGTTGAAAGTGGAGGCACGTGGTCGAAGTCATTCAAAAAACTACACAAAAAATTACAATAAGATCGGGCGAACTATGCGGCCAGTGGTTCAGTGCGAGATCCGTACGCTCTTTGCACCGTAGGAGGTGAAGTACCATACTCTCGACAAAAATCAGATTCCACAGTTGTAACTGAATTGCCCCGCATTTTACAGTATGTTGCATTGACACTCCTCAACCCACTCGAAATCATTGGAGAGCGAGCTGAAGGAGAAGAAGGGAAAGGAAACTACTACGGCATCTTGCTTCAGGACCCTCCACGTATTATCGTGCGGTAGATCAGGAGATGTCGAATATTTTCATTATGAATCTCGTTTCAGACCATGTATTTCGGAGCTGAGAAAGCACCAACAGTAGTTGTTAGAGGCCCATGGCGACAGGACTAGCAGACCAGTAATATCTTAAACACCTTCTGTGGTATGTGACCGATCGCGCAGTGGTAAGGCGCTCGGCTCTCATTCGAGAGGATACCACCTCAAATCCCCGACTGACCATTGAGAGGTAGGCTTCCTGTAGCTTCTGTCGACGCAGTCTTGAGATAGTGCACAGCTGGTGGGAAAGGATGGGCTGACTCTGAAATGCACTTTCAGGCTCCTCTATCTGGCTGCGTGATGCTGTTGTCCACAGTGGCGCTGGAGTTGCCCGTAGGCCTTCATGTGAGGCAACTGCGTAACCTATGAGGCAGATGGGGGACGCTTTCCTTGAGATGAACATCTCATATCCCGGGCCAAGCGTGTACTCTGCCTCTTCACGACGTTCTTGACGGGACGTGAAATCCCCCCCCCCCTTTCTCTCTCTCTCTCTCTCTCTCTCTCTCTCTCTCTCTCTCTCTCTCTCTCTCTCTCTCACGGGTATCATATATGTCACACGTAAATGGGGCTTTGATTGTTTTTGACAGTTCGATATATTACCTCGTTGCGTACCTACAAAGCTATCGAGCATCTCATTCTTTTTTCTTTGTGAGCAGTTGACACCTTTAATACACATGTAGGCTGCGCTAGTGAATGTGGACAGTGAAAAAGCCGGTCTAATATCTGGCCAGAAGATGGGGAGCGAGCAGATCTGCCATCACCCCAGTGTATCATTCGTTACGTAGAAGAGTTGTTACAGGGAAGTTTGTCTTTGAAGAGAACTCCATTATGCCGCTCGGGATTAGCCGAGCGGTCTAGGGCGCTGCAGTCATGGACTGTGCGGATCGTCCCGGCAAAGGTTCGAGTCCTCCCTCGGGCATGGGTGTGTGTGTGTTTGTCCTTAGGATAATTTAGGTTAATTAGTGTGTAAGCTTAGGGACTGATGACCTTAACAATTAAGTCCCATAAGATTTCACACACGTTTGAACATTTTGAGAACTCCGTTTTAAGATACTATAACCTCATTCGAATGCTAGGATAGGCTAGGATAGTTTCTTTTACAATGCTGCTGTTGTTACATATTCGCAACATGGTCAAAACTATCTATATAACCTGAAAATCAAATTGATTTGGTGTCTGGTGACAGGATTACCATTGCCAAAGTAAGTGCACACTGTTGTTGTTGTTGTTGTGGTCTTCAGTCCTGAGACTGGTTTGATGCAGCTCTCCATGCTACTCTATCCTGTGCAAGCTTCTTCATCTCCCAGTGCCTACTGCAGCCTACATCCTTCTGAATCTGCTTAGTGTATTCATCTCTTGGTCTCCCTCTACGATTTTTACCCTCCAGGCTGCCCTCCAATACTAAATTGGTGATCCCTTTATGCCTCAGAACATGTCTTACTAACCGATCCCTTCTTCTGGTCAAGTTGTGCCACAAACTTCTCTTCTCCCCAATCCTATTCAGTACTTCCTCATTAGTTATGTGGTCTACCCATCTAATCTTCAGCATTCTTCTGTAGCACCACATTTCGAAAGCTTCTATTCTCTTCTTGTCCAAACTATTTATCGTCCATGTTTCACTTCCATACATGGCTACACTCCATACAAATACTTTCAGAAATGACTTCCTGACACTTAAATCTATACTCGATGTTAACAAATTTCTCTTCTTCAGAAACGCTTTCCTTGCCATTGTCAGTCTACATTTTATATCCTCTCTACTTCGACCATCATCAGTTATTTTGCTCCCCAAATAGCAAAACTCCTTTACTACTTTAAGTGTCTCATTTCCTAATCTAATCCCCTCAGCATCACCCGATTTAATTTGACTACATTCCATTATCCTCGTTTTGCTTTTGTTGATGTTCATCTTATATCCTCCTTTCAAGACACTGTCCATTCCGTTTAACTGCTCTTCCAAGTCCTTTGCTGTCTCTGACAGAATTACAATGTCATCGGCGAACCTCAAAGTTTTTATTTCTTCACCATGGATTTTAATACCTACTCCGAATTTTTCTTTTGTTTCCTTTACTGCTTGCTCAATATACAGATTGAATAACATCGGGGAGAGGCTACAACCCTGTCTTACTCCCTTCCCAACCACAGCTTCTCTTTCATGTCCCTCGACTCTTATAACTGCCATCTGGTTTCTGTACAAATTGTAAATAGCCTGCCGCTCCCTGTATTTTATCCCTGCCACCTTTAGAGTTTGAAAGAGAGAGTTCCAGTCAACATTGTCAAAAGCTTTCTCTAAGTCTACAAATGCTAGAAACGTAGGTTTGCCTTTCCTTAATCTTTCTTCTAAGATAAGTCGTAAGGTCAGTATTGCCTCACGTGTTCCAGTGTTTCTACGGAATCCAAACTGATCTTCCCCGAGGTCGGCTTCTACTAGTTTTTCCATTCGTCTGTAAAGAATTCGTGTTAGTATTTTGCAGCTGTGGCTTATTAAACTGATTGTTCGGTAATTTTCACATCTGTCAACACCTGCTTTCTTTGGGATTGGAATTATTATATTCTTCTTGAAGTCTGAGGGTATTTCGCCTGTTTCATACATCTTGCTCACCAGATGGTAGAGTTTTGTCAGGACTGGCTCTCCCAAGGCCGTCAGTAGTTCCAGTGGAATGTTGTCTACTCCCGGGGCCTTGTTTCGACTCATGTCTTTCAGAGCTCTGTCAAACTCTTCACGCAGTATCGTATCTCCCATTTCATCTTCATCTACATCCTCTTCCATTTCCATAATATTGTCCTCAAGTACATCGCCCTTGTATAGACCCTCTATATACTCCTTCCACCTTTCTGCTTTCCCTTCTTTGCTTAGAACTGGGTTTCCATCTGAGCTCTTGATATTCATACAAGTCGTTCTCTTATCTCCAAAGGTCTCTTTAATTTTCCTGTAGGCAGTATCTATCTTACCCCTAGTGAGATAAGCCTCTACATCCTTACATTTGTCCGCTAGCCATCCCTGCTTAGCCATTTTGCACTTCCCGTCGATCTCATTTTTGAGACGTTTGTATTCCTTTTTGCCTGCTTCATTTACTGCATTGCACACTATCGGAAACAAAACTGCGTGCCTTTAAAGATAGGCTGTATGGTTAGAATTTACTAAAACGTAGCAAAATGATGGCGATGGTAACATGTTTGCTGATAGGAGTAATACGGGTCTGGAGTACCAATCTTGATGCAGAACACTTTGTTATACTCGAACTACAGTAGTTTAAATGATATTTCATAATTATCAGAGGGCTTTAAATTCGGAAAACACACTTTATCTTTTTTTATTCTTTATGACTTAAAAACACACCCACGGTGGCGAAACCTCCACGAAACAACTACGGATATTACGTACAAAGTGTTCTGCACGGAGACGGGATACCAAATCCAATATTGTTTTCCTCGTATACAGACCCGTCAAGTCGAGGTAAGCGTATCAGTCAGTGCATTTTACGAGATCTAGTCATTTATTTAAACAGTTATTACTCACTTCTAGCATCTAATCAACCGTTCCCGGATATTTAAATATGGTTTTCCTATCTTTTGAAAGAATAGAAAAACTCGCAGTTCTTATGCTCTTACAAATTAGTAAATTGAGAATTTCTGTCATGTATCGAAACGAATTAATCTTTTTATAGCAAGTGTTCTATTTTGTAATAGGATGAAATGTTATGAGATTCTACTACTCTTCTTTTTCAGGTTTTTTTTATATTATTTAACAGCTGAAACGATATCCCATTGAGTTGCAGGTCGCCTATCTAACAGCTTCAGTGGCAACAAAAAATTAATTTTCAGTATTTCAAAAATGGTACCGACCAATTTGAAAATGCAGTCATAACCTAGTCATTAAGAGGTATAATCTTATGTTTAAGACCTAACACAGTAAATCAAGTTTCACAGTGTGAAAATGTGTATATGTCGTGAGGCAGCGCCTAACTCGCAGCGTGCAAATTACTCAGACTATTTTCATTCAGTATTTGAGAATGAGCGTTTTCCAACAAACTTAACACATTTTTCAAGCGTATTGATAGTTTTTCTCGGTGACTCCCCTACAAAATAGTGAAAGGAAACTGACTACATATTCATGTATTTTCGCTGTGCCTACAGTGAAACGTCAGCATCAGGCAAGACGCTTTAATTAATTACTTCTTTACTATTGGCTCTACTGGTAACACATTTCGCAGACAGCACCAACATACACCGCTGAATGTACATGAAAAATTTTATCATTGTACGACACAAAGTTCAGGAGATAAGAACTCATAAAAATTGAGACGCATCTTCAGCCATAAACGTTTTTCGTGCTTGATTTCAAATGTTTACTATATTAATTCTTTTGTAAAGTAATCGGCCGCTTGAATCTGTTTTATATGCGGGAGTTGGGTTCTTTAAAGAATGGTTGGGGGGAGTGTTATTGCTTCTAACTATACCCTCTCCGCACGAAGTGTGTCCCTATAGATGAGAGCAGAACTGCATCGTGTTGTATTTCGTAAATAAGAGAATGGAGATGTTCTTGTACGTAAGTTAACTGGCTAGTATACTGCCAAGTATGAAATTTTGCAGTTAACAGGCTACTCTTCTTATTTTCGCATTAATAGCGGTAAATAACATGGAATAAAATTTGGGCCGGTATATGTCACCTCATGTACGTACAAAATGCTCGCTTTCCCAGGCACAATTTTTGCTTGGACGCTTTTTGTGTGCTTACTGGAAAAGGGCGGGATTTTTTTTGTACGGTGATACATCCAAGTAAGGAACGACGCCACTCGCGTATCTTGAGCTCCTTGTTAGAAGACTCGATATGTACTGCGGCAGCAAATGTTCTTGAAGAAGCTGAGGCGCTCTAGTTCCATTCCTGCGAATATTTCATTTCGACAATTTACACGAATAAAGTTTTTGTCCAAGCTGATTTATTTACGATCGCTGCGTAGTTCCTTCCTCCAGCCGGAAGCCTCCAGTTTAGCGGCGTTTGCAAACTTCTGACCCTCTTTCACAGGCAACATCTTTTCAGAGGAATCTTTCGCGCGGAAAGCGCCGATTTGGCTGCGCTTCAATATACCGTTTGGGTTCTGCAGCACCAAGTTCATTTCTATCGGCTACCGTCTTGAGCAGTAAAGAAATTGCGAGGGGGGCCTTTCTGGACACGGAGCGTGGAAAACCGATTTCGCCATTTCTCGGAATCAGTTTCGAGGTCTTTTGCATGTCTTCTTCTCTCTCCCTATCTATCTTGTTCTTCCTTCTCTTCTCTCCTCTCCCCCTTCCCTCACCCTTTCTCTCCGGCAATAAATCGGCAGGATCATGAACTCGTAGGCGCAGCAGTAGATAGAAACACGGCCAGCCATACTTGAACAATGCTTAATCAAAACTGTACCCTTCTGTATCGGTAATCAAGGAAAGAACTTACTTGTAAAGGCCGATACACACTAGGGCAGAGAAGATAAATCAACGACAGAAATTGGATACGGCCGAAGGATGGTCGCCAATGCATAGGCGTTTGGCTTCTCATCCACACTAAACGAAGGGCTTGGGGCTCCCGTTTTGCTATTGTTATAAAGTAGCGTTCTAATTACAATTTCATCGCCGATGTAATGAGGGAAGAAGAGAACTTAGCATTCTCGCATGTGCAGCATATATCTATTGCAAGAAGCTGATCATAAGAAGAACAAGAAGAAGAAATGACGTTGTTTGGCGACCTCTCCCTTAAAAAGAAGGAAGCAGTGAGTTGAGACCAATTTAATATCTACCTTAAAGCTGCAGATTTAGAATTATTATTGAATTGTGTAGGCCCTACAATATCGAAAGATAACGCCTGTTTGAGGGAAGCTGCACCTGCAGCAGAAAGTTAATAGTCACTCTCAGTTTTGTATGTTTCTCTTTGTTGTTCACGGCGGAAAGGTGTCAATAAATACGCTATTTTCTTTTACACATCACGCACACCACTTTCTAATAGCTGAGTTCTTTCCCATTAACCTCTAGTCTTAGCATTTGTTTGTATAATCGCAGTTCGTAAGGGCCAGTAAACTTTCCCGTTCACGATAAAACTCCTATCAGCTGTAATACTCTCTCCATATCCCACTCTATACTGCAGTATTTTTAAACACAATAAATACACACCCTTAGCGAGAACAGGCAGTGTCTGCAGGGGAAACAGCGACTGTTGTAATTAAGTTTTTCAGGACAGCTGGTATTGCACTCAGTATGTGCTTTTTTGCGTGGTTTCGATCTTTATTTTAATAAAAACGTAACGTAGCGTTCTTGATGACGCTCTTGTTAAATTAAAGAGCGAAACCGGTCAATGAAACACATTGACAAGGGAAACTCCCAATCGCACCTCCCTCAGATTTAATGGTAAGATAGCCCAGTGGATAGCCCATCAAAACCTGAACACAGATCATGCATGAAAACAGGAAGAAGATGTACTGAACTTTGAAAAAAGTAAAAAAAAGAGAAAAAACAGTAAATGGCCCAGGCTTGACAAGTGCAACATCAAGTGTAGTCGGAGAACAACGGCGTCATGGGTAAGTGGTCACGGTGTTGGCCTGCAAACCGGACGATCCGTGTTGTGGAAATATTTGATCTTTTTCTGTAGTCTAGGCAATTGTCATACTATACAATGGTTATAAAATGTGAGTCGTATGGTAAGAATACATTACTGTCGCAAGTAAATGTGATGAATAGTGAGAGCAGGTGAGATAACACATTGACGTTACATAGAAATGAAAACGACAAAGAAACGAGAGTGAACTGTGTTACAAAAAATAATTTAGAGTCAGAACTTCCTAAACGGAACGCAGATCCAAAAACGTTAAAAACAACGGTTTGGACAGCTTACAGAAACTCTGTGGCTGTGAAACTGTTGCGTTCATTTGTTGCAGCTTATGTAACAAACTACTATGTTTCCATCGTTTCCTTGGAAGTGATCACATTCACATTCGTACGAACACCTAAATCGGGCAAGGAGGCATATCTCACTCACCAGGCGTACAAATTACGTGCGGCGATAAGAGATTTGTACCATATGTGACACACACACTGTTACTAATGCCGTATATTACACACCAGACGTGTTTTCCGATGAAGGATTCGGTTGACTTGGCGCCTTGTCATCATAAATTTGCGGTTCCTTTTCGCAAGCCACTTCCGTTCGGCTGCAAATAGAGTAATTGTGCAGAATCATCTTTCATTATAGGTCCCATCCTTGCACCGCGCTGTTGCAAACAGACGTTACACGACGACACAGACGCAAATTTGAATACAGCGAACAGCCGAGGGCAAAGAGAGAGAAAAGAAAATGGACGAGAGAGCTTTGGACACGGTTCGCCCGCTTCGCAATCCGATTCTCTGAATACTTAACCACGCGGCCGTGGTTCTTTCGGATTGCTCTGTGTTGCACTTTTTGTGCTGGGGCCGTTCACTATTTCTGTGGTTTTTTTTATATACAGACTGGGTGGGGGGGGGGGGGGGAATTTCCCTCCTAAGTGGTACTTGCAACTGTTCTGAAAAAACTTAAATATACACCCGTTCTGGAGACACAGCAAATCGCTACTGAACCAACTAACATTCGGCCCGGCGTCTACACTAGGAGAGGGGCCTAATGCCAGCCAAAGCCAATCGCTCCTTCGCTCCGATTTCTGTACACGCCTTGAGAATATTCGCATTGTTTTTTACAGTGCTGTCTTCACAATTTTTCTCTTGTACTAGGCTCTTCGTAACAGAATACGCGAAACGTCCCCAGTTAGTTGTGCATCTGGGTACAAACTTCAGAAAACGCCTTAAAGTACCTTGTACTACTAAAGCTGGTCTCCCTTTCCTGTTCCACTCACAAATGGGAACAGCTGTCTGTTTACCTCCGTACAAATCCTAATTTTTTAAATATTTTTTTTATCTTGTCTTCGACATTGGCGGCAGTAGAATGAAACGCCAGTTCTCTAAATTTTCTCAATAGTGTTTTGCGACAAAAACGTCGTGACCCGTCCAGGTATTCCCATTTGAGTTCTCGAACCGTCTCCGTAATACTCGCGTTGTTGATCGATCGAACTTAACGGATAGCAAATGTAGCGGTGCGCTCCTGAATTACTTCGATATGTCTTTCTTTAATCCGTCCTGGTGGGGATCCCAAACACGTGAGCAGTAGCCTTCTGAAGAACGGGTCGCACAACTGTTACATACGCGGTCCCCTTTATAGATAAGCTACGCCCAGGTGTTTGATCGACGTGACAGTATCGAGCAGTACAACACCGTATTAATGCTTTATTCGGTCACTATAAGGGATTGCTTCTTTTACACATCTGCATCAAATTACATTTTTCTACATTTAGAGCAAGCTGCCACTCATCGCACCAAATAGAAATTCTGTTTTATAGATTCTAATCTGTGGCTTTCCCCCATATATTAAGGGTACTCCCTTACGTCTTACTACTTGTCCTGTCATCACATCCTTTTTTGTAATTCGTATTTCAGATAACGTATTGCATTCGTTATGGGAACTTTCCTAAGTACTCCTTCTCTTACTCTCAACTAATACGTCGGATGACAGTTCCGGGAAAACAAGGTACGTAATGATCATTTTATGAAGAATGCACGTGGTAAGTCGAAATATCTTATATTGGAAATGTGGAAAGGAACACACACTGTTTTAAAACAAATTCGACAAAATTTGCTTTGCGTCGTAGTGTTAGCAAAGGACACCTGCCCAAATCCTTGTCCCCTTCAAACTTGCTTTACAACTTCATTGACATTGCCGCTGAGGAGACGTTAAATCCCAGCCTTCGTGCTTTTTTCTTCATAGAAGTCCAAAATGAAGAGCGTGGCCTATTTCTTTCACTGTGAAGAGGTAGATAGAGCATTTCGTAACGCGCGATACGCAGGGATTCATGTTCGTATCCCGGTCCGACACACAGTTTTATCTTTTAACACGGCGGCCGAGCCCCGGAAGGGGATATCCCGGCCAACAAATGCCATACGATCATTTCATTTTCATCTTCTTGCAAATGCTCCAGAACCTTGTCCTGTCACACACATCGTGTTTCCAAGGCAATGCCCACTAATGGCTCTTTCTTTCGTTTTATTTTTTTTTAAGACATTCCAAAATATGAAAGGTACACGACTAGAGGTGTGAGACACAGCATGCAGTAGTCAAGCGCTGTGGAATGGTATCGAAAGGCGTCATATTTTTTCATGAAATCATTTTCCTACACGTTCCGCATCTGATGCCGGATGCACATTTGCTGGGAAACATCAAACACCAGCTTGCGGCTTCAGAAATCGTTTCTGTGATTTACGGTAATGCGAGTTTCTGCGAAGTATCGGATCACGGATATCGCAATTTCCAAGGAAGTGGATTCTAATGTGTGTGATGCCCTGCACCAAGTACTGTGTCGCCATCTAGTGGCGGCTACGTTTGTTGCTGATGATAGAATCATAGACACCGGCCGTTGTTTCAGTCTTTACTGTGGCCAAAGTACAAACCGTCCTAATATGAAACTGACTTATCAGGTCCTTGGCTCGAAAGTTTGCTGCGACACAAAATGAGAAATACTTTTGCGATTGCGTAGGTGCTAGTCAGTAATATCACATGAATGTAGCACATTTATAGAGGTCAGCGGATGTTCCTAATGACGGGAAGGACGACTCACGACCACAGGAAACTGTTTGCCAGTCTGATTGCCGAGACCAGAAGACGGCCAGTGAGTCAGGTTCGCTGATTCATTTCCCTGCACTGCCAGCCTCGCTTCACTGCTCTCCATTTGCGCCTGTGACATTAAAGGGACTTCCGTTGCTGTATTCAGATCAGAGTGCTGAGAGACCAGCGAGTATCGAAAGTAGTATAATTAATTCACCTTCCGAGCATACTATGTTTCTGAAATTCCCTGACACGTCCGCAGCTCGTGTTCTAGTGGTTAGCGTTGCTACCTCTGGATCACAGGGTCCAGGGTTCGATTCCTGACCCGGTCGGGGATTTTCTCTGCCCCGGGACTGTGTGTGTGTGTGTGTGTGTGTGTGTGTGTGTGTGTGTTGTCCTCATCATTTCATCATCATCCTCGTCATTTGTGATAGTGGCTAGATTGGACCTCACAAACGAATCATCTTCATCATCATCATCGTCATCATCATCAAAACTGTGTACCGGACCGGGACAAGATTCCGGTTTCGAGTCCCATTCTACTACTAGGTTTTAATTTCGCCGAATTTTTGATATCAGCGCACACTTCTTTCCGTATATTGTGTTTCCTTTCTGGCCAAATTTAAACGCTGATTCTCTCTCTGGCGCTGTGTGTTTTCTCAGGTTGGTGTTGACGCCTGTTCTGGGCTTCCGCCTTTGATTGTTGTATTCCTGGGATGGGTGAGGGTACGGCGCTAGGTCCGCTATATGGAGGGCTGGAAATGGAATTTCTGTGAGAGCAGCAACATTTATATTTTCCTTTGATATCCTTAATAATAATTCCATCGTATTCGTCTAGTGTTTGGAGTCCTTACCAAGTAGGCAAGACAGTAGACATTGAACGGGTCAGAGACTCGCTACTTAGATCGTAATTGGTGGTTATAGCAGTTACGGAAGTTATAATAGAAAGGCTCAGGGAACTTAAATGGTAATCCTTAGAAGAAAGGGCACATGGTTCTTGCAAAGCACTGTTGGGTGAATTTAAAGGGTTTATATTCGAAGAATACTGTGCTACCATTAATGCTGACACCATATAATATTTGGTTTAGCGTTCATTGTAATAAATAAGAGAGATGAGAGCACATGCAGCTCAATACGCGTATGTAATATGAAAGAAAACGGGTAATATTGGTACTATCTACCCTCCCCCGTGGACTACGGAGTGGAGTAAGTACGGAGGCTGTCGTTAATATTCCGTTACTTCAGTATGTTTAGTAGTATTTTCCTCAATAATTTCCCAAAGTTTGAGTCCATGAGGTCAATTATGGGTCGTTAAACACAGCTGGGCGCCTTGCGTCTTGTCACGGTCCGCGCGGCAACCCCCACCCCCACTCAGCCCGTCGGAGGTTCGAGTCGTCCCTCGGGCACGGTTGTGTGTGTTGTCCAGAGCGTAAGTTAGTTTAAGTAGTGCGTAAGCTTAGGGACCGATGACCTAAGCGGTTTGGTCCCATAAGATCGTACCACAAATTGAAAAATTGAAATGAATATAGCAAAATAAAAAAAAAGTAACAATTGTAACTCATACTTCGTGGGATATCCCTTCTGCTTCATAACAGCTTCGAAATTCTTTTTTACAACTTTACAGTATACTTGGACCCATTTAATTCCCATTCTCCCGTCATCTTCATTTTACTTGTTCTTTCTAGTTGTTTGCGGTTCTCCTGAACTTTCTGTTGAAAGGATTAAGGTCTGGCGACTGCGGTGGTGTCTTTGGGTTACTTGTAAGCAAGCCATGCTGGTACAAGGCATCATACTGTGTATGCTTTGGGTCTTAGAAAATTTTGGATGTAGAAGTGATATCAAACGTTTCGGCAGTCCAGTGCAACGTTTCAATATTGAGATAACCCCCCATTTAACTTCCTGTCAAGGAAATTTATCTCTCCCATATCAGATGACGAAGTTCAGCCCCATATCAAAACACAGTCGTATTTTACAGTAGGTTGCAAATGTGTAGCCTGAAGCTCGTCATTTAGCTAGCGCCAAGCCATCGTTCTGTCTGTTGAAAATGACGTTGAATTTGCTTTCATTGACAAGTATAACGTCATTCTACCACTCTCTACGGCGTCCGACTATCCAGATTTAGATTTCGTGATTTCCCGAACTCGTTCAAGGCAAATTCAGGAATGGTTGCATTGCAAGGGCTCGGCCGATTTCGTTCCCCGTCGATGGACCAACCCGAGCTTGTGCTCCGTCTTTAATGACCCACATGTCGACGGGACATTAGACCCTAATATTCCCTCCTTCTTCCATCATTCCAACCCTTTCTAACGTGGCCCCTTGCGAGCTGGAGCATTTTACCTCGCTTTATTTCGTTCATATATTGCTATTTCCTACCCTCCTTTATGATAAAATTCAGGACAAATAATTCATATCCTTACCATATTGTTGCAGTAGCTACGTTACAATTTTCGGTGCCTTAATCGAGGATAATGCTTAACCTTTAGTGTGGTTAATAGACTTACTCATTTATCTACCTTGGCTGCCCATTTTGAGAGACAAATTCTGTACGATCCTTCTCCTCCTCCTCCTGCAGTTGTCTTGAAATATCCTCAGCCGTATTTAATGGTATACTCAAGCGCTTATTGCAACCCCTCGCACGGTGATGCATGACAAGTTGTTATTCGAACGTCGTGCCAATCCACCTATTTCCTGTTGGCATTTGTCTCAGCGACGTTTGTTCGGTGATTTTGCTAACATCTCCCGAGAGTGAACGACTGGCGCTGTGGAAGATTCAGTCGCCAGTGGTGGTGGTGGACTCTGCAGTGGTGGATGAATCTAAATCAGTGCCAGCCATTTGCGCTGGCGAAGTCGGAACAGTCGTTAAACGAACGTATCCCGACAACTCAGAGACAAAAACAAACAGGCAGTACGTCAACAGTGGCCACTAACGTCTCAAAAACTTCGTGTTAGTTCCCTTGCGATTCATCTCAGAGATATCAGATACAGCGCCATCCCGACTGCGGTTTTAGTGGTTTCCCCCTGTTGCAAGGTGAATATCGGGATGAGGAATTTCACCACATAGATTTAGCAAAATCTGACCATAAAATGGCATGAGCTAGCCAATATTAACAACCAAGTAGGCAGGACCCCCCAATGAAATAAATAAATGGTGCCCTAACAGCATAAATCAACCCCGGGCTGAGAAGGACTTGGGTCCTCAACAGCCGCCACTACCCGCAAGGGTACGGCATCATTAAAAATTTCGACCCTGGAGGGACGCAATAATAACAAAAGAGCGGAGAGGGAGGAACAGGTCGTATTACACTACAAACAATTTACGAATATTAAAGAATAACGCCTTTTCGACCGTACCACATTAGCTATTTTCGGAGGTAAATTAATATTACCGTTTTACAGCTATTCAGCGATGCTTTTCTTCTTCCTCTTGTTTCGAGTGGACCTACTTTGCATCACGCCTGTTCAACTGTTGGGCATTGATATTTGTCCAGTACTGTCGCACCCTCTGCCGATGTTACTCCTTCCTTTCTTCTGTCCAGGGGGTACCTTTCCTTCGGGGCCTTTCCTGAAATCCTCGGTCTTCCTTGAGCCTACGTCTCACAGACTGTCTGTTCTGGAGACCAGTTATTCCGAATTATTTAATGTCCTTTTCAGTTTGTGTCAGCCATGTGGTGCGAATCTTCTTGTTTTGCCAGAAGGTGACCAAACGGTTGGTCAATCAGTTTGGAGGCAATCTTGCAGCATGGCTATAGAAAGCTACCCTTCTTTTTCTTGCACAGTCAGAGAGCATCTCGATATGTTCGTGGAGCTCCGAGTTATGTCGCCTTCTCAATTCCCCATCTTCTTCTACCGGGCCTTCCCGAGGATTCTCCTCTCTCTCTCTCTCTCTCTCTCTCTCTCTCTCTCTCTCTGGCTTCCGATTTGTCCATCAGACCTCTCCGGCTCATGGAAAGACATTCCATGACATACAGGGCTTCTAGTTGCATGAGTGATGTGTAGTCGTTAAGTTTCAGGTTGCGTGACAGGCATTTTTTGTTGTTTGTGTTCATAGTCAGTCGACAGGCTAGTTCCAGCTTCTTGACTCTCATAGATAATGACGTTTTTTCTGATAAGTTGGGGCCGGCCGCTGTGGCCGAGCGGTTCTAGGCGCTTCAGTCTGGAACCGCGCTGCCGCTACGGTCACAGGTTCGAATCCTGCCTCGGGCATGGATGTGTGTGATGGCCGTAGGTTACTTAGGTTTAAGTAGTTCAGAGTCTAGGGGACTGATGACCTTAGATGTTAAGTCCCATAGTGCTTAGAGCCATTTGAACCATTCGATAAGTGGGGTTCAATCCATTCGCGGAGATACTCAAACTTCTCAGTCCTTTTGATGTTTCCCTGGCCTAGTAACATCTCCCTGTTAGGTTCTTTGATGTTGGTGGAGAACTCTTGTTTTATCCAGCGACACTTGAACACCCACTTTGGCTACTTGTTTTCTGAGGCAGTTTATCTGCATTGTTGCAATTTCAAGAGAAAATCAGTCCCATGTCATCTGCAAAAACCAGGCAACCTACAAGCAGTCCTTCGTTCATATGACCCAGGCAGACACCACTCTGAACACCCAAGTTGGTCAGTACCTTGCACCATTCTCTCGCAGACTTTTCAAGGACACAGTTAAGTGGGGAGAGTCCATCCCCTTGTCTCACTCCAGTTTTTATTTCTAAGCTACAGCGATACTTTTGTTATTTAACAGCTACGTCTCTACCGATCCAGCGAAGTTTCGAATACATTTGACAGTTTATAAGTCAAGTGAGATCAAAGCTTATTAAAATTAGTGGCTAGCCGAGTGTCAATGACAGCCGCAGTACGTGACTCGTAGATAGGTGCAGAGAGGCAAAAGCGCCGCAGTAGCGGCAGCAAGCTGCAGAGGAGGCGGCGGCGACTGCCCTGAGCGGAGCGTAGCGCTGCACGGATAGCCGCTGGCTGGGGCCGCATTCCTGTGGCAGTGACTCACACACCTGTTGCCTGTCCGTGTCTCCTGCGCTCACCGCGCCACGCGGCCCGCCACGCTTTAGCGCGCTGCCCGCTGAAAGCGCTGCAGCAGGCGCTGTCCCCCCGCCTCAGGACCTGCAGCTCTGACTCACTGGCCGTAGCGATACTCCAAGTGGCCGTCACGAAACTAGGCAGATCGTGGTCATCTCTATTGCCTGTTAGCTATAATTTTAGATCTAGTTGTAGTTTAGAATGTTGTTGTAGTCTTCACTCGCGAGACTGGTTTGATGCAGCTCTCCATGCTACTGTATCCTGCGCAAGCTTCTTCATTTCCCAGTACCTACTGCAACCTACATCCTTCTGAATCTGCTTAGTTTATTCATCTCTTGGTCTTCCTCTACGATTTTTACCCTCCACGCTGCCCTCCAATGCTAAAGTTGTGATCCCTTGATGCCTCAGAACATGTCCTACCAACCGGTCCCTTCTTCTTGTCAAGTTGTCCCACAAACTCCACTTCCCCCAATTCATTAGTTATGTGATTACCCATCTAATCTTCAGCATTCTTCTGTAGCACCACATTTCGAAAGCTTCTATTCTCTTCTTGTCCAAACTATTTATTGCCCATGTTCCACTTCCATACATGGCTACACTCCATACAAATACTTTCAGAAACGACTTCCTGAAACTTAAATCTATACTAGATGTTAACAAATTTCTCTTCTTCCGAAACGCTTTCCTTGCCATTGTCAGTCTACATTTTATATCCTCTCTACTTCGACCATCATCAGTTATTTTGCTCCCCAAATAGCAAAACTCCTTTACTACTTTAAGTGTCTCATTTCCTAATCTAATTCCCTCAGCATCACCTGACTTAATTCAACCACATTCCATTATCCTTGTCTTGCTTTTGTTGATGTTCATCTTATATCCTCATTTCAATACACTGTCCATTCCGTTCAACTGCTCTTCCAAGTCTTTTGCTGTCTCTGACAGAATCACAATGCCATCGGCGAACCTCAAAGTTTTTATTTCTTCTCCCTGGATTTTAATACCTACTCCAAATTTTTCTTTTGTTTCCTTTACTGCTTCCTCAATATACAGGTCCCCCCTTAAACATCCCAACGACCACCACCAATATACAGATTGAATAACATCGGGGAGAGGCTACAACCCTGTCTCACTCCCTTCCCAACCACTGCTTCCCTTTCATGTCTCTCGACTCTTATAACTGCCATTTGGTTTCTGTACAAACTGTAAATAGCCTTTCGCTCCCTGTATTTTACCCCTGCCACCTTTAGAATTTGAAGGAATTTTCCAGTCAACATTGCGAAAAGCTTTCTCTAACTCTACAAATGCTAGAAACGTAGGCTTGCCTTTCCTTAATCTTTCTTCTAAGAGAAGTCGTAAGGTCAGTATTGCCTCACGTGTTCCAACGTAGTTTAGAATATGATGTACTATTTTCCCAAAGATAAATCAGTCCAGTCATATATATCAAACTTATGGAAAATACTGCTCACTTTTGAAGTCCAACCTGTCGGCCGAGCTGAAGAAAACAGTCTTTGACCAGTAATAACTAACGGCTGTGAGACAGGGACATTAAATATTTCATTGCCAGAAAATTAATAGTAACCCAAAGAGGAATAGAAAAATCAGTGTTTGGCTATACAAAGAAAGACAGAAATATAGCATTTGATATCAGACAAATAACAAATTTCAGTGACATAATGGAAAGAGTGAATATCTTGAAATGGCAGTGAGCTGGTCATGTCGTTCGAAGAAAAGATAGGAAGTGGTCAAAACAAGTAACAATTGGAGCCCAGTTAACCAATAAAAACCAGAGGAAGGCCAACGGACAGATGTCACAGAGACATAAAGAAGACAGCCGGACTGCCAGAGGTTGAAAAGTGTCGTGACAAAAAATAAAAACACCTACAGCTGTCCTTATGGTTTTATTTTATTTTGTCGCTACCAGTTTCGACGCTTCATTGCGTCATCTTCAGGCTGTTTTGATGCGGTACAGGTTGATACGATCCCCATCCATAACCCATCAGTTGCCAGCATTATTGGATTCGCAAATAGTGTGTCAACACTCCAACCATCAACTGTCAACTCAAGTTTGAGTTGATAGGGATCGTATCAGCCTGTACCGCATCAAAACAGCCTGAAGATACCCGATGAAGCGTCGAAACTGGTAGCGACAAAATAAAATAAAATCATAAGGACGGCTGTAGGTGTTTTTATTTTTTGTGACGATAGTTAACGGCCGTCGTCCCAGAGACGTCCTGCTAAAAGGATGGACATACAAAAGTTTGAAACTGTTTCCTCTGTGTGGCGAAAAATGGCCCACTGAGCAATTTGCATTCTTTTTGGCTACGTAGGAACTTCAAGCGAGAAGGTTGTTAAGAAAAATGTAAAATTAATTTTAATAACATTTGTCAGATCATTGTTCTAGCGTTTCACCCACGGACGCAATTTATTCCCGAGAGACACGTGCGCGGCAGTGCGCGAGTACAACAGGGCCAATAATATTCCCTACCCCCAGAAAAATATTTGTTTTCATCTGTTGCACGCACTTCTACACTTCACCTGTCGCCCGAAACGCTGATACACGCTATTCGAAAGTAACAGTAGGTACTTCCAGGCCAGTATGTCCGTTAAAGTCGAGCAAAATGCATTTGTTGGTACGGTTTTTTAAACCCAAATTCTATCGAAGTATGCTACAAGAATACTGCCCTTCGCTCGCAATAATTGTGTTGTACACAAAACTCCACTCGTAAATGGTGTAATGTCTTTGTATTCCATCAGAACTTTTTGACCTTCGTTAGACTTCCTGAACTGAAAAGGAAGTGAGCGGAGAGCACGAAGGCATTTTTTTGATGGAGACCACTCTGTATTTTTCTAGCCATTGCATACTCTCCTGTGTCGTAGTGACTAAGCACAGTTCTACGCACTAACATTTTATTAAATTCTTCAAATCCCATAGATTCCCGTTT
The DNA here is from genome assembly GCF_021461395.2 of Schistocerca americana. Classification (NCBI taxonomy): domain Eukaryota; kingdom Metazoa; phylum Arthropoda; class Insecta; order Orthoptera; family Acrididae; genus Schistocerca; species Schistocerca americana. The sequence continues at coordinate 243,966,855 of NC_060126.1, read as the reverse complement.
CCGTTTTTATCCCTTTCTTGAGGAATCAAAATTCTTCATAGGGCATACTGTCGATTAGGAAGTACTACAGAGTTTTACAATCACTTTACGAATTTGGCAAAATGCATTTTATCGCTGGCGCCTTCACTGGTGGCTGCATTACCAAAAGAAAAAAACGACATTTACGCACATTAAAATCAAAGGTCACTGCACCTTTCCACGGGAGACTGAAACTACATATGAATACAAGATATCGCACCGGAGCATTGAAAGTACACGTGGCGCTGATCTCCGTCGTTGCTGCATTGCGTGTATGGCAGCAGAGCTGTGAAGCTGACAAATCACTACGCTTCGCGCATGGCGTCACGCAGCGGCTATGACCTGAAGGTACCTATTTTCGTAACAGTCGCTGCCCAACAGAGATTACAAAAAAAAAAAAAAAAAAAAAAAAAAAATAATGGTTCAAATGGCTCTGAGCACTATGGGACTTAACATCTATGGTCATCAGTCCCCTATAACTTAGAACTACTTAAACCTAACTAACCTAGGGACATCACACACATCCATGCCCGAGGCAGGATTCGAACCTGCGACCGTAGCAGTCGCGCGGCTCCGGACTGAACGCCTAGAACCGCTAGACCACCGCGGCCGGCAGAGATTACAAAAAAGCCTTGGCAAGCCACTGTGACACCAGTCCGTCTACGGCTGCTGGAGCCTACGAGGTGGATTTGTCTGCGTAATGCCATGATACAAATTACACCTCACATTCTAATCGGCTTTCAGTGAAGGAGGTGAAGAGTAACGTGGGATTAGTTCAGATTGGCGTCTTCCTTTTCTCAGGAACAGCTCGCGCAAAATAACGCGGCACTGGCTTTGTGAAGTCCAGGCAATTCTGTCCCGTTGTTCCGTAGGGGACACCCGCCTCAGTTTGCGATCCCGCTTTCACCTGCAAACTTCCATCTTTCTCATTGCTGTATACTTCCTACATAGCATTGCATCATAGGTGCAGGGGAAGTCCTTCATAGTCACGTATGTGAGTTTATAAGCAGCCTCGTTACATGTTTGTTCGAAGAGGCAAATCAGAAAGCAAAAACCGCATTAAAAACAGTTATCTAGAGGGTTGAAGGAACTGCTATTTCAGTTGCTTAATAGTCAGAACAAAGCGTATGTACAAATACTTGCTAAGGTATCAGTACTCTGAAATATCTAGGAAAAGCAAAAGGTCAGTTTAGATAGTATTTCCAGACAGGTCGTCTAAGGATTGATACATCACTTCCACCTGACACATGTTTATTTGACATCCTCAGAATCTTACAAGGAAACCTTGGAGTGCGTGATCACACGTTCAGTCTTCAGTAAGGCTCATTTCAAAATTTTTATGTTAACAATCTTGACAAGAAAAATATTTGCTGCTAATGACATACCATACGCATCAGGAGGACGACAGAAACTTTGTGTCTGGGAGGTGCGGCGATCACCCTTCTACAATGGACATCGTGGACATTCAAGAATGTTCAAAACAAACCATAAACATTGAATGATAAATGGCTCGCCACAGTGATCACAAAGTTTGGTACCATCAACATCGAAGGCGAAATCTTTGGGAGCTACAAGCCGTACAGGACGTTCAAGTAGGTATCCACTCTTACAGAATGTACGAGTACATGAAATCCAGTTAACGTCAAGGGGCGATGAGAACTTAGGGAATGTGATGGCGTGTAACTGAATGCGAAACAGTGTGTCGTGGAGCCCATCGTGAAACTGGCTGTCCTTTAAATTGTAGCTGCAAATAGTCCGATGTATCCAGAGGCTGAATCCGTCCAGCGGTTCCAGCCTGTATGAACTGCAATGTCACACACTTGTCAAGAGGGATAGTTTCCCCTAAAGGAGAATGATTTCAATACGCAGACTAGGAATCAAGGAAAAGCAAGTTATTTATTTTGACCAGCTACTGGGCAAAAGCAGTGCTCATACCATAGTTGTAGCTCTCTTACGTCCATTTTCCCACTCTTTATATTTACTGCCGTTGCAAAATCATGCCCAGAGAAAGAATAGTAGAGGACAGAGCAGCTCCAACTTCTCGCAGCACAATAAATACCTTTCCAGCCCATTTACAATCCTTTTAACAGCGGGCATAATTTTATAAGAATGCGTTGAGGGATTTATGTTAGTTAATCTTGATACAACTCTCTTGGTACCTCTGATTTGCAGGGTTCCTTTCATGTGCATTTCCACCCTCTTCAAATCCCGACTGGCCAGACTGAAAACAAACTGGCGATGTGATGAGTTCGTTTATTTCATATACAAATTTTCGGTCAGAGTCCTTACTTATCGTCAAGTTGACCTTTGTTTGAAATTTCGTTATTTTACGTCTTCCAGTTCTATAGCAAACTCTCAAGTTACGTAACCATCCACTGCTTCCCTTGAAATCACTGTAATCTATGTCGCGCGCAATATAATGTACATAGCGTAGTAAGTCACTATCATGCGCAGCCTGTAAATTGTGTCGAGCGTCCTTAAAACGCGCAAACACCACTTTTTGTCCTCCCTTCAATATCCGTAGTTTTCCTTATGCATTACACGATCGTGATGTTGCTGCGGACGTATTGGAAAGAACTATTGTTCTTTACTACGTTTCTCTGGAGACGAAATTTCTGGCTCACTGTCCGACACGTATGATGAACTACATGACTAGACACCTGTTTCAGTAGCACTGTGTTTGTTAAGCACATATCGTGCTCATTGTAATCCTCATGTACATTGTCCGCACAGTCGAAGGTATACATCACACATTGCACTGCGAAATTCCTTGAGTTCCTTTGTGAAGAAAGGTTAACTTCGGCAACTGTTGTTTTGTTTATCTTTGCCATTGCTCTGTTTTGTATTAGTATCTGTAACACTGTAGAACTGTTGTGAGTTACTCGTCGACTAAGCCATTCAACTGCGCCGCATAGGCTCACACTGTGCCCACCATTAGATACCTCCAGTGCCACCCCCTACTGCCATTAGCAGCCAATATTGTGGTTGCGTCGTAGACAGTATGTGAGGCGTCGAATGCCGTAAACATTATTGGTCTCTTCGACCTCGCACTCAACAGGCCAAGAGGTTATTTGTTAGTAAGCAACATCAGAGGATGACAGACTAATGGTTCAAATGGCTCTGAGCACTATGGGACTTAACAGCTAAGGTCACCAGTCCCCTAGAATTTAGAACTACTTAAACCTAACTAACCTAAGGACATCACACATATCCATGCCCGAGGCAGGATTCGAACCTGCGACCGTAGCGGTAGCGCGATTCCAGACTGAAGCGCCTAGAACTGCTTGGCCACACCGGCCGGCTGACAGACTAAAGGCCGAAATACAAAATGTCTTTTTCCAAAGTTGTTTCACAGAGGGAGACTGCACTGTAGCTCCTTCTCTAGATTGTCGCACAGATGACAAAATGGTAGATATCGAAATAGATGACTGAGGGATAGAAAAACAGTTAAAATCGCTCAAAAGAGGAAAGGCCGCTGGACCTGATGGGATACCAGTTCGATTTTACACAGAGTACGCGAAGGAACTTGTCCCACTTTTTTTGCAGCGGTGTACCGTAGGTCTCTAGAAGAGCGTAGCGTTCCAAAAGATTGGAAAAGGGGACAGATCATCCCCATTTTCAAGAAGGGACGTCGAACAGATGTGCAGAACTATATACCTATATCTATAACGTCGATCAGTTGTAGAATTTTTGAACACGTTTTACATTCGAGTATAATGACTTTTCTGGAGACTAGAAATCTGTAGGAATCAGCATGGGTTTCGAAAAAGACGATCGTGTGAAACCCAGCTCGCGCTATTCGTCCACGAGACTCAGAGGGCCATAGACACTGGTTCCCAGGTAGATGCCGTGTTTCTTGACTTCCGCAAGGCGTTCGATACAGTTCCCCACAGTCGTTTAATGAACAAAGTAAGAGCATATGGACTATCAGACCAATTGTGTGATTGGATTGAGGAGTTCCTAGATAACAGAACCCAGCATGTCATTCTCAATGGAGAGAAGTCTTCCGAAGTGAGAGGGATTTCAGGTGTGCCGCAGGGGAGTGTCATAGGACCGTTGCTATTCACAATATACATAAATGACCTTGTGGATGACATCGGAAGTTCACTGAGGCTTTTTGCGGATGATGCTGTGGTATATCGAGAGGTTGTAACAATGGAAAGTTGTACTGAAATGCAGGAGGATCTGCAGCGAATTGACGCATGGTGCAGGGAATGACAATTGAATCTCAATGTAGACAAGTGTAATGTGCTGCGAATACAAAGAAAGAAAGATCCCTTATCATTTAGCTACAATATAACAGGTCAGCAACTGGAAGCAGTTAATTCCATAAATTATCTGGGAGTACGCATTAGGAGTGATTTAAAATTGAATGATCATATAAAGTTGATCGTCGGTAAAGCAGATGCCGGACTGAGATTCATTGGAAGAATCCTAAGGAAATGCAATCCGAAAACAAAGGAAGTAGGTTACAGTACGCTTGTTCGCCCACTGCTTGAATACTGCTCAGCAGTGTGGGATCCGTACCAGATAGGGTTGATAGAGAAGATCCAACGGAGAGCAGCGCGCTTCGTTACAGGATCATTTAGTAATCGCGAAAGCGTTACGGAGATGATAGATAAACTCCAGTGGAAGACTGGAGAGACGCTCAGTAGCTCGTAACGGGCGTTTGTTGAAGTTCGAGAACATACCTTCACCGAGGAGTCAAGCAGTATATTGCTCCCTCCTACGTATATCTCGGGAAGAGACCATGATGATAAAATCAGAGAGACAGAGGCGACACAGAGGCATACCGACAATCTTTCTTTCCACGAACAATACGAGACTGGAATAGAAGGGAGAACCGATAGAGGTACTCAAGGTACTTTCCGCCACACACCGTCAGGTGGCTTGCGGAGTATGGATGTAGATATAGATGTAGATGTCCACGACCCTACATTTTCTACCACTCTTCTGATTTACGAGATTTGCTTCTAGCAATGTGTGGTCAATCTTGTTTTGCTTTGGTGATTCCTTGTTTATGTGAATATTCCTTTTTCGGTTACTCTAGTGAGAAACTATTGACTTTTTGCGTCTATGTTTGTGTATACAACATTGTCGAATTATTGGTTATACTAACATCACCTGTTAACACCGGCGGCTGTACACTCTCTCGGTATGTCTTCCAAGCGACGCGAGATTATACTTCTGTGCATAGCCATCAGCTGTCGAGCAGCACCTCACTTACAGCATGGTGGATGTACACAACTGAGCCCACCACCCCACACCATCACTATCCATTTGACCACTCTCTTTCCACGCCTTTTGCACAGGTACTGACCTAATTATCTGGTGCACATTCTACTTCCGGTGAAGCCCATGACTGTCTTGTTGGCTGAGGTAAGGGATAACGGAACGTCAATGCTTCGAATCTGAAGAGCTTCCATCGATATTGATTCTTTCCTAGCCAATCTCATCCATCTCTCCACTCCATCCCCGATCCCCCTTACCGTGCCCTCCACCATCCATCCATCCATCCATCCACACACACACACACACACACACACACACACACACACACACACACACTGTGAGACACAGTGTAACAAATGTTTTTATTGAAATTGTCTCGATCGCAAAAAATTAGCAACAACGTTGACCGGTCTCACCTGCTGAGTAGTTATTGTGAGAAGCATTCGGTTTATTACAGCTTCAACGTAATTGTCACGAAATGGTGACTGCGTAGCCATTGAAATCGGTTAAGCTTTTTACCAGTTTTTCCGATTACCGCAAATTCAATAAAAGCATTTTTTTAATTTTAGATCGGATGCGTATGCGCAATGTCTCGTTTCATAAGACAGTGCATACTTCTCGCGTACGGTCATTTACGCTGGACTGCAGCGCCTGCGATGGCGCGGTGACGTCATCAGCTGCTCCTGGTGCTGACTGCACGCGTCTGCACAGCATATCGACGCCAGAGAGCGGGAACCGCTTACACCTAATCAAGTTGGTCAGGAATATTTGCACAGTTACAGAAAGACAAAACTAGAGCAGTGAAGTGTGTTATTCCAGATATGCTTATAGTTAGGCTCTTACAGAAAACATTTCCTTTGTAGAAGCTCAAGAAGATTGGTACATTTAGTTTCCTTTCTTATACGCAATCCCTTCACTTGAAGTTGACACTGGTTCGAAATGGGGAGACGAATGGCAATGTAAGTAAAGACCATCAAACACATCACCAATATGTGACAGACGTCGCTGTGAAGTTCAACAAGGGAAGGTGTTGCCTCATGCTGTATCAGAACTGGACATACCAAAATATATTGTTAGTTCCCGCAGTGCGTCTGTGGGGAAACATAAACTGTTCGCCACATCCTTGAAAGACTGCACAGCTGCACAAAACCTGGCACGTCAAATGGACCTAGGGAACCATCTATAAGATATTAAAGACTGCACAGCTACACAAAACTTGGGACGTTAAATGGACCTAGGACACCACTTACAAGATATTCAAGCGTATGATGAAACGCCTATAAGCTGTCAGCAACTTTCCTCACGAAGGAGTGGATATTCTAAGATTTAAAGGCTACATCCACACAAGTTTTACGTCGACATCGTCCAGTCAGTTCTTCGCACCTGAACACGCAGTGGACGCCAAAAATAAAAAATCTTTATCACTGAACATATACTACAGCGAGTCGGCCGGCGTCCAGAAGGAATTCCCCCCTCCCGGCAACACTGATGCGTTGCCATATAGTTACAAACTCACGTTGCGTGGTTGCTTGAGATAGGTGTTCGATGCTGCCGCGTCCAGACCACTACAACTGTCAAATCTTCTTACGGCGACGGAGCTACAGATTGCCATTTTAATTATTACGCAGTGATCTTAGTTTTATTTTTTTACTTTAAATTTATTTAGCTATACCCTTTCATGTGCTTAGTACAAAACGTATTCTATTTTTATTACTATTGAACAGAGAGGGGGGGGGGGGGGGGGAAGGCTCCGTATCTTTTTCTTTTCTTATGGAAGTGAATGCAAAATAAAGAATTTCACGACGGCATGCTTTTTTAGTTGATGAGATTGAACGAAACAATCGAGCGAAAGGAAGGATAGGAGATTAGGGTTTAACGTCCCGTCGACGACGATGACAATATTGTAAACGAAGGATATAGGGGAAGGAAGTTAGCTGTCTCCTTTGCAAAGAAACAACCGCGGCATTCACCTTCATCGGTTTAGGGCAACCACGGGAAACCAAAATCAGAGTGGGGATTTGCGCCACCGTCCTCCCGAATCGTTCCGTCATCGAAGCACTTTCAATGCGGCCACTTAAAAAAACCGTGTAAACGAAACTATCCCGGAACTCAAATTGGCGTATGATTACGTTATACCGCAAAATGGAGCAACGTGACGAAAATCAAATTCATTCATATTGACTGTAAGTGTTTTGTGTCGAGCTAAGAAGATTTCTCTATGCCCTATTAACATTCCAGTCCCATCTAATGTGCCCAAAATAAAAATTTAAACGTCACTTCATGAAGCTGATGGTTTATGACATACAACATACCACCTTAGCACCTCATGGCAGCGATGCTAATTGCGACTTAATTCAATGTATTATTGCGAATCCATTTTGATACTTAATTTAAAAAGCAGAATGTGTTGCCTCTTGTTTATTTGCAGACAGTTCGGCATTTATATCTTTGTCTTAAGTGCATATCTAATATGCAAGGGCGCTCTGTTCGTAACAAATCGCTCTTGATCTCTGCCACTTATCACGCAAATGTATTTATTAGCTATCAGACAGACGTAGCCCCTGACGACGATGATGGAGGCAGTCGTCGAAAGCTTGGGATTTTATCCGATGAACCGAGAACTTTTTATCCGAAGGACTCCGTCGTGAAAGATTTCGTAGCCAAACGTGATCATAACTTTCCATCATTACTACTCAACAATAAAATAGGGAATCTGCCGCATTACGAGTTGTTTAGTTTTTCTTCTTTCGCCTATAGAAACGCGTTTTTTGTTACATAATTCTATTAATATTGCATAACATTTGTCTCGTTAAGCAGTTCTATATGTAACTTCACTTTGACTATCGGCCACATAGTCAGTCGTTTACAATTTTATTTATCTGTTTACAGCTTTTTTTGTACATGAATTGAAAATTTTTTCGTTACGTTCTTAGTTTGCACATTTACGAAAAATGAATTGAAAAATAAAGCAAAAACCTTGTACTAGCATCCATAAAACGGTATCTCATGCCGCAGAATTCTCGTGCTAAAGACAGAACTACAGCACACCTACAAGAACATCACGGTGCCATGGGTAAAGGGGCGATGAAATTGCCTACGAAGTAGCTAAGGGCGCCATCCACGATGGGACAAAGACGTGCGGAACATGCTCCTTACACATCTGCCCCAACTTGTGCGGCGGTAGCTCAGTCCTTGTGAAACAATAAGCGGCGCCTATCTTAGCAACGTAGGAGCAGACCATCTACCACATAATTTTCGGCTGCCACTGAGATTCCACGTGACAGTCGATTTATTAGTGTTTAGTGCTTCTTGGGCAACAACTTCCCAGCAGAATAAAGATACAACTTCCAACGAATGATGTGTGAGTTCAGGGGTTGGACAATAAATACGGAAACATGGCGAGAAATGCATGTTTGAACATAAATGCAGATGCTAGCAAAGTTTGCTGGTTGTGTTGCTGCATTTGACCACAGATGTGGTCCAGTAGCCAAGGTGCTCAGTACGTTGGAAATGTCAGTTGTGGTCGGGAAAACGTACTGTGTAGTTGCGAGTTATGTCACGGCTAAGTGAATTCGAACGTGGGCAAATTATTAGTACTGATATGGTGGGTGCTTCCGTAGCCAAGGTAGCCGAAATGTTTGGTGTTTCAAGAGCCACCGCGTTGAAGATTTATACCGCATGCAGGAAAACGGCGATATCCGCTATGTCACAATGTAGACGAATGTGTGTGTTGCATAATCGTGACAGCTGTACATTGAAGAGGGTTGTGACGAAAAATAAGAGGGCGACAGCAGCAAAAGTTACTGCAGAACTGAATGCCGTACTCGAGTACGTTGCCAGCACCAGAACAACACAAAGGGGGCTCCATAAGCAGGGAATTGCAGGGCGAGCAGCGATTCGAAAAGTATTCGTCAGAGATGCAAATACCCGTAACAGGAAAACATGGTGACGAAGCCATAAAGACTGCGCTTTAGAGCAATGGAAGAAAGTCATTTGATCAGATGAGCCGTGTTTCACAATGTTTCTATCTTCTGCCGAGTTCCCGCTCAGTGAGTGCTATGGCTGGATTTCGGTGATGATTTGGGCAGCCATAACGCTACTGCAAACACTGTGTAACCATTTTGTCTGATCAGGTTCATCCTTCGGTACAATGTTCGTCGCATGCCCCCTGGCCACAACTGTCACTAGGTCTGAATATTATTGAGCCTTTATGGTCTACTTTGCGTAATATGTGTAGTGAGTAATCGTTACCAGAATTTACGAGTATTTTGCAGGAAGGATGATAAAGGAATTTCTTGAAAACGGTACAGGACCTGTATTTATCCTTTCCTGCGTGGCAATGTGTTGTTGTCCTTGGTGTTTCCTTATATTTATACAGCCCCTATATATAACTTTTTAGCGATTGAACGATTGATTCCATTAACTTGTTTACAACATAACGCTAATTATCTGTCATTTGCGCGTGCGCCTGTGTGTGTGTGTGTCTTTTTTATTTTTTGTTACTCACCATAAATTTGTAGCATGTGACGTATCGGGCGCTGACTGAGTGTATCATGTTCGATGAGCATTTAAAAAAAAAGAATCACTATCGTCATGGTGGTCGGATTGAACTTGGTGCGCAGCTCGCGTTTTGCATCGTGGGTGCGGCGTATAGCTCGCGTCCTTGACGCCTCCCTGCTCCTGAAACATATATACGACCCAGTCGTGCGTTTCAGAGCCGTCAATTAATTTTAATTGCGCCACCGGCAGAGCTCGCTGAATGGAGCATCTGGCTGCAGCGTGAATAATTAAGGCCAATTGTGGCGGCTGGGCGCATCTCGTGGGAGCGGACGCAGCTACCCTGCTGGGCTCGTGCATTAATAGGCCGTGCTATTTGTCTAGCTTCTGCAGTCGGCCCCCAGCGCGAGACAAACGGGTCTTCTCGAAGTCCCCTCCCTCTCATTTTCTCCGTGTGTGTCCTCCGTTTCTGAATTCGGCCCGTTCTTTTAATTACGAAAGCCCCTTTTGTTTCCGAATCTGCACGGCAGATTTTTTAATTATGGGACTGTGCGGTTTCGAGAGTTTTTAGAATGCAGTGAGACGATTACGTAACTGGGGGAAATGAGGCAGGCGGCGCAGTCTTGGATACTTTGAGTGTTAATTAATTTTCACGGTGCCTCTCGTTTCACCAAGTGAAGACTGTGAGGCACCCGCATATTACTAGTACCTCCTGTGCCGGCCGAAGTGGCCGTGCGGTTAAAGGCGCTGCAGTCTGGAACCGCAAGACCGCTACGGTCGCAGGTTCGAATCCTGCCTCGGGCATGGATGTTTGTGATGTCCTTAGGTTAGTTAGGTTTACCTAGTTCTAAGTTCTAGGGGACTAATGACCTCAGCAGTTGAGTCCCATAGTGCTCAGAGCCATTTGAGCCATTTAATACCTCCTGTGGATTGCTGGGGACGCTAGCGTGGAAGCTGTGCTGATAAGAGGCGTTGGCGTCATGTTGCCTGTGAACAGTACAATAATGTAGATTGATGCCAAAGGTACGCATTTGTAGCCTGTTTTGCAGGCGACAGGAATCATACCGAAAGCCGTGGCCAACATCATTTTGCAAGTGCATTCCCAACACTGTAATAAATAGGCAGCAGAGTAAGATTTTACACGTTGTGGTGTTACCTTACGATATCAGTAACTCCTGTCGCATTATAGAACGGCCGACATCGATGTTTTGTTTGGATGGTGTGCTGCCATTGAATTCGTTGTTAAGCAGGAAGATTAGTATAGAGGAGGCCCAAATATAGGCTGGATAAGGGTTTTACATAGTAACATTTTTTCCGTTAATGATTAAATTATTGAAGAAATCCTGGGATGGTACAATAACATTTGCCCTTCATAGTTATGGCGAATTAAACAATTAAAAAACATTGTTCTTATTTTAAATAATTTGTTTAAAAACAATACAAAAACGCCGAGTTTTTTCTTGGGTCCAAATATGGCATACCTTTCATGAAGGAAAAACAATCTCAAACGAGCTTGAAGCGCAGGTTTGTTTGCATTAATCACACATATAAACTCCATTCTCGATCCCTGCACATTCAGTATGCACCCACATACGGCACTAGATACACTGAATCCAAATTTCTCCGTTGGCGTTCGCTGAAAATGAGCTGTCGCAGAATATGCACACTACATCTGCCCCAGAAGGTGTCCGGTCTTCAGAAAGACGACTTTCCACGACGTCTAGGGTCGGCTCGCCGCCCGGGGTAGCCGTGCGGTCTCAAGCGTCCTGTCACGATTCGCGCGGCTCCTCCCGTCGGAGGTTCGAGTCCTCCCTCGGGTATGGGTGTGTGTGTTGTCCTAGCGTAAGTGTGTTTAAATTACATTAAGCAGTGTGTAAGCTTAGGGACCGATGACCTCAGCAGTTTGGTCCCATGAGAACTTACCACAAATTTAAAAAAAAAAAAAAAAAAAAAAAATGTAGCTTTATATTCATTAGACAATTCGTCAGACGAAGATAGGTCTACTTTCTTTTTCTTCCGCGGATATTTTGTTGTTTCTCTTGCCTTCTTTATTTGATTTTTGAACCTGCTTCAGTTTTTGAACAGGAAAAGTTAGCCATATTTTCCTCTTCAGTGACGTGTCTAAGGGCCAAGGAACTTGCGAGCTGTCCCTCGTACGGTGATCCTGTAACTAAGCAAGCTTTTGCAGATTTCCGACCTCTGTTGCTTGTTTTCTTTTCAGTTGTGAGTGGTGGGGAAAACAAAAGGGCAAACAGGAGACGAAGTTTCTGGTTGTGCATATGATGAGGAAGGAATGGGCAGAGGATATTCAGAAAACGTTCCTGACTGAGGAGATCATGATGCTTGGTTTGTGGGGCGCCCCACTGCGCGGTCAGCAGCGCCCGTACAAAGTCCTAATTTTGACACAGTCCAATTTTTACACAGTCCAATCTAGCCACTGTCACGGATGATGATGATGATGATGATGATGATGATGATGATGATGATGATGAAGACAACACAAACACGCAGTCCCCGGGCAGATAAAAATCCCCAACCCGGCTGCGAATCGAACCCGGGACCTTGTGATCCAGAGGCAGCAATGCTAGACTGAGGAGAGGATAACTGTCAAGTTAACCGTTGAAGGTTCTGTTATCCGTTCGCGACGATCCTGGCGGAGGGTCGATCGATAGCGATATGAATGACGATTCAGAAAAAGATATGCCAATCTCCTACCAGCTGCGTTAGTGGTTAAAGGTGCTTTAATGTCATTCCTCTCTGCTAAAATAAACGCCAGTCTTTGGATTAAGTATAGGCAAAAAACCTTTCTTCCATAGTCAACAAGTGAGAAACAAGTTGTTCTTCCAGACATGGTCCTAAAACAGAAGGCCTACTTAGCTTGGCATTGGCGGCAGCAGTTGCAGTTAGATCTGTTTTCTTATTTAAAGTGTACAGGATAGAGCTAGGTACATCATATACTTTTGCAGCCTTTTAGAGTTCACATTTTCTTCGTCCTCACAACAGTGATGGCTTCAGCCATCTTCCAAGGATCCCGCATCTTCCTTTTGCCCTTGGCTAGGTATTTAGACTTCTTACGTGGCATCCTACAAAACAAATCGATTTCAACTAAAATTATAGGAATATAAATTGGTCCAAACACGGGCTAGCTCATACATAATTAGACCCTTCACGGCACCCCATGTTTGGACTACACTACGGTCACTGCAGAATTCATTACGAAATACACCCAGACAGAGCAATGAAAACTGGGAAACAGATACTTTAACATGTCAGTAATACAATTCTTCGAGCGAATTGCATGCAAAGCTAAGTGAGATTGTAAAGGAAATGGTTAAGCATGTACCAGCTAATAGAGTGCAGTCCACAGAATCAGGATTTCACGCGCAAAATCTCACTGCGGCCAAACAATATGCGTTCCCATAGCCAATTGTACAGCTGTCCTCCGAGGTAGTGGGGGACAGACTTACACGCGCCATTCCCCTCCCCAGGCCTCCTAGCCGCCCCCCCCCCCCCCCATTTAGACCACTGCCCATATTTGGAGCTTCTCCTCTACTGAAATACAATTACTGTCGTGAGATAGAAAACATCGAAGATCTGCGTCGTAGTGGTCGCCTACTGCCAATAATACCAATTCATGACGGCTGCCTAAAAATTATGACATTTTTTTTCCATTTCCGGTGCCACTGCCACAAAATTATTGAAGGATAATTCCATTTTCCACACCGGCTGTTGTAAAAGAAATGTCATTTACACCACGATAGGCAATTACGGCTGTTAGCCATTCTCATGTGTGTGTCGAATCAACCCGGGTAGGACGATGCTCTGTGCGATATATTACGAGTTTTTATGTTTATGTGCGTATGCTACTACGACTTCGGTGAACATAAAACGTTTTTCTCGCTCGTGTTTACTTCGACGGCGCTTACTTATTAAAATCACAGATGACATTCGCGTGCATCCAGAAAGAGTGATGGTGCAAGTTTATGGATATAGGAGGAAGCATCTGAAAATGGCTTCCATCTGAAATCACTTCATCTTAGTTAAAACAACATTGATTTTTTAATGGAATTACACATTAAAATGACTCTTATATATCCTGAGGACTGCACGTTGCCTTTTTAGACCAGCGGGAGGACTGCGTCGAACCACTCGATACGCAACCGTCTTCATATGCTCTGCCAAAGGCATTGCCCCGTTGGATATACCGGTTCTTGTCAGAACACTGAAGATGAGCAGCGTCGGGCTAGGCCAGGACTTGGATGGACAAGCGCATGGGTACGCCACGTGCGGTTGGTTGCACTCCCTTTGCCTTTACGCGAATGGGAAGGGGGGGGGGCGGCGGATAAAGTTTCTGACCACCGGACTTTGCGCCAATGCCCTGAATTATAATTCAAACCTCTCCCCAGTGTCATATGGGGGTCAGAGCATGTGAAATTGTTGATAGTGACATTGAGTTCGTCGGCTCCCTTGGTGCTATTCGAGAGGAAAAGGTTACTCGGCGGCATCGGGTTTCACACTCTCCCTTCTCTCATCATCATACAACGCAAACATGACACCTACACTTTTCAGATACATTTACAATACAGCCTCGCACTTCGCGAAAGGGATGTGGCAGTGTGCTCGAAGAATGAAAAACCTTCGCAAGGCGGTTGAACCTGCCCTTCGGGGCAGATTTTACACAGTTCATATGATCTGTTTGACGTCTAGATGTCCATTACGGGCAACGATAAAACAGACTTGCACAGTGGTGCGCGACGAATTTGTCGAGGGAGCACCTGGAATGATATGTCTTCAGCGACGACTGTAGGATTTGTGTGACGCGTGATGATAGTCACAGCGAAATTTGGTCGTGGCCAGGTATCAATGTACTTGTTAGTCTTTCAGTCCCACTGGATCGGCTGCGAGGTCAGCCATGTTTTGGACCAGTGTCGTGTACAAGTGCCTCTCAGCGAAAGTAATGTGAAGGTACTGCGGTATCAGAACAGAATTTTCCAACATATTGTGTAGCCCTACATTCAAAATTTCGGCTACGGGTACGTCTTTCAAGACGAGCAAGCCTCACCCGCGTCGTGAACAACTTTCCCCAAGAGGCAGGAATGAACTGAATGAAATACCTAGCGGTATCTGCTGACATGGGCCTGGTTGTGTGGGGTTAGTTGAAACGTGCAGTGCGTCGATGCAGGAAACCACCTCGTACAATGATTGGCACAGGAGCGCAACTTGTCGACCTCCTTATGGACGGTTGGCGAAGAGAATTCAAACATATTACAGCGCACGGGGTGGACTTGTTATATTCATTGTTAACAGCAGCGGTTTTTGACTTCGTTCGTGTGAATGTTATAAAACATTGCCTTTATGGTTTTATTGTTGTATTTTATTAGACCAAAACAAAAATAAAATGTTCGGTAAACATGCGTTCTAAAATGCACATGTAAGAGGTACAGGCGTTGAATAAAAATATGTAAAAAACAAAACGCTTTACCAGCGTAATACTGCGTAGGAAAAGCATTGGCATTCCAAACAGCATTATTAAAAGTCCTACGTGGTTTTCAAGGGAATCCTACTGCGTTGCTTTTGCAAAATAGTGGTAAATTTAGTTAACGATGATAGAGTTCGAATAGTAGTATACGTGTGGAGAGACAATGGGAACTGATTGGAAGGTAATTTATAAATCCGTACACATATCCTGGGCGAACTTCAACTAACACCAATATCAACAGACCTTAATGTCAATACATTCAAGGTCAATATTCATAATTTGCAATACGTACTGCTTCACATTCATTTCATTGTGCGTAGGCTATGCCGACGCAGGATCGCTCCTCCGCTGCTCGTGCAAATTCCTCCTGTCTGCTCCGGACCTCCTGATGCAGGATCTCAGCGGCGGGCGAATAACATTTTATAACACTTTTAATGTGCTGTTTAGATACACATTTTTTTAACAATGCTGGTACGACGGATCCAAGCATACGTCCGCACGCTACCGCTTATAGAAACAAACAGGTGAAGATACAGGGCCGGCCGCGGTGGTCTAGCGGTTCTCGGCGCTCAGTCCGGAGCCGCGCGACTGTTACGGTCGCAGGTTCGAATCCTGCCTCGGGCATGGATGTGTGTGACGTCCTTAGGTTAGTTAGGTTTAAGTAGTTCTAAGTTCTAGGGGACTGATGAGCATAGGTGTTAAGTCCCATAGTGCTCAGAGCCATTTGAACCATTTGAAGATACAGGAATTAATAAATTGAAGAGCGCACTTTCCATTTTGTTTCACATAAATGTATCAAAATATTATCCTTGTCACACAATAACTCTAATTTATCTTTGCCGTTGTGCATATCCTAATCAGTTTACATATAGCTCACATGTATAAAAGGAAAAGAACTAAAAAATAATACGATTGAACACAAGGTGGACAGCTATCACGCACCCTCTTTTCCGAAGTAGACCACAAAAGCTCAATAATATTGAGATCTGGAGACTGGTGGCCAGCGAAGATGCGACAGTCCATCCTCCTCCTCACAAAAAAACCGTAGATGATGCGAGTTGCGTGAACAGCATCCCCATTGTGAAACAATCATTGTACCATGGGAAGGACCTGATCAGCCCAAATGGCCAAATAACATATGGCACTAATGCGACCTTGCAGAGTAAACATGGCGCCGACGTAATACCACGCTACGGCTATCCAAGTCATCACCGAACCTCCGCTATATTTCAATCTTGGGTCCTAAACTCGACCAGGAGTTGGAAACAGTGTGAAACAAGACTCATCTCACCAAATGAAATTCTTCCATCCAGGTTTGATATCTTCGGCACCACGTTTTCCTGTTACCAGACCATTCTCTTCAAAGACGTTTGTCACGCTCATTCAACACACACTTTCGTTCGCGTTCTGACTTGGCGGATGATGTTTTTCCATTTTCCCTATGTGCGTTATAAATCTTCAATACGATGCCTCTTGAAACATCAAACATTTCAGTTACTTGGCTACGGAAGTATCTACCATGTGAGCAGCAACCATTTTCCCAAATTCGAATTCGCTTATCCCCGACGTGACTCACTCACGACTACACAGCGCACTGTTCTGACCACATCTGACACTTGCTAGTTACTGAGACGGTTGGGCAGGCGCCGTTCGTGGTCAAATACAACAGCGCAACATGCAGGCTTGGTTGGCTACCATCTGCATTTATGTTAGAGCATGCATTTCTCAACGTTGCTTCCAAATTTGTGTCCAACCCTTTTACCGACATCAAAACTTGTCGAAACTGGCCAGGAATGTCACAAGAATCGGTATGACCCATATGACAGACAGTGTAGCAGAAGTGCCGAGGGAACTTGAGTGGGAATAGTGGGAAGGTAGATGACATTTCCGACACGTGCCACCTTTACTTATCCGGTAATGTGAAGCTGCTTTTGCGGCCGCGGTGGTCTCGCGGTTCTAGGCGCACAGTCCGGAACCCCGCGACTGCTACGGTCGCAGGTTCGAATCCTGCCTCGGGCATGGATGTGTGTGATGTCCCTAGGTTAGTTAGGTTTAAGTAGTTCTAAGTTCTAGGGGACTGATGACCTAAGATGTTAAGTCCCATAGTGCTCAGAGCCATTTTTTAAGCTGCTTTTGATGATGATGATGATGATTTGTTTGTGGGGCGCTCAACTGCACGGTTTTCAGCGCTCATACAAATTCCCAACCTTTGCTCAGCCCAATCTCGCCACTTTCATGAATTATGAGGACAACACAAACACCCAGTCGAGGCAAGGGAAAATCCCTGACCCCGCCGAGAATCGAACCCCGGACCCCGTGCTCGGGAAGCGAGAACGTGACCGCGAGACCACGAGCTGCGGACAAGCTGCTTTTGAAGCGCAAGTAACCTTCCGACACGGTGACGCACAAAAAGTAAACGTGAGCTGCACGCTGGTAATTGAGTAACGCACCTCCCTCCGAACAAACACGGCCGAGCTGCTTTATCAACACATCACCCTGTCGGAGACGCGTGTGTGGTGCGCGATAAGGCTGGCTGGTTCCGCGCGTTGAACTGGGCGTGGCCACATTGGCCTGGGCGCTCCGCTTCATTGTCCTGCCTAACATGGTTGCGGCATATTTGACTCATATTGTTTTACAGTTCACTGTACATACTTCCGTCAGCAAAAATTCCTTAACCGTCGTGTGCATTCATTCCTGATTTTGTCTGAGATGAACACCAAGATGATGTCCGAGAAGCCCTCTATCGATTTTGTAAGAGTGAGGAAATAGTAGTTGCTTTACTGCTTTCCTTAGTATGAAACAATCGAAAGGCATTGTTATCAGTATTGTACGGTTCTCTTCCAATATTGGATTGTTTCAATTGTAAAACTATGGCCGATGTAAGAGGGCACATGTATAGTGTTTAAATGTATTATTACTTTGTATGAGAGTGCATGAATACGCACAGAAATAGCAAACAATGCACAGAAAGTAAGTACTTTTGCAGGTAGCATTGGCAAGGCCCTGACTTGTAAAGCAAACCAGTTTGATTGGGAGAGATGTGCTTTTTTTCCAGGCAGTGTTGAAGACAGTGCAGATTTCCATATGCTATGTCACGCTCAAGACTTTTTTTCTGATGCATGTGCGATATATCTCAGTTCACACAGGCGAAATGCGGTTTCTGGTCTAAGCTAAATCCCCATTACGCATATGTGTTCGAGAGGACTTTGCTTCATTTAATGATATGGGCCGGGATGTCGTCACAAAACCGGTTCGGATCATAATTTTTTAAAAGAGTATATGAACGTAAATTCTTATTTGAGCGTGATGCAGGCGTGATTAATATCCTTGTAGGGAGATGAGCAAGCTTTGCTATTAGGCGTGAGTTCTCCGATAAACAATTTGCAGTTCGCTGAATTGGGCATGGTTCAGCAACATTTCGAGCCCCGTCCAGATGGCCACCAAGAAGCCTATATTTTACAGGGCCAGACAACTTATGTTGGGGAATAATATCTTTCTTGGCTCAACGAAGACTAAAGAAGAACTGCGCGAAAGTGGTGAAGAAGCCTTTAGAAGCAGATGGCGTCGCGCATATTGATACTCGTAGATACCTGTGTAAGACCCGATGACGCACATACAAATCCTCTGGATGCGTAGCTTTGTATGTAAGTTCTTCGATATATAATATACTGTTTTTACCTGATATGTGGGCGTATCGGACACACCGTATAAATGGGACAGAGGCCACCTGTCGCCTTACTGTTTAGGAGACCTAGTGACAGAGTGAGCTATCCTTCACGTATAGCCATAATATCTTTTTGTGGTGTTCGGATATATTATGTCTTCTGTTACCGGAGTATTAAAATATTTAATAAATGGTGTATCTCACCTGCCATTCACAGTCATTCATACAAACCCATTGGAATTCGCAAGGCTCATTGTTCCCTACAGAAGGGAACATTCCGCACTGAAACCACGACTTGCATATTCCGTGATATCTTCCATGTTAACCATCCTTTTTGTGATGGATTAACAGTTTTAGACAGTGCATACCCCAGTGCACATGCTGAAGAAATGTGGTATTGGACATAAACACACCTTACAACAATTAGTTTTCCCAGAAGATATCACACCGTACAACAATTAGTTTTCCCAGAAGATATCACACCGTACAACAATTAGTTTTCCCAGAAGATACCACGAGTTCTTTACAGACGAATGGAAAAACTGGTAGAAGCCGGGAAAGATCAGTTTGGATTCCGTAGAAATGTTGGAATACGTGAGGCAATACTGACCCTGTGACTTATCTTAGAAAGTAGATTAAGGAAGGGCAAACCTACCTTTCTAGCATTTGTAGACTTAGAGAAAGCTTTTGACAGTGTTGACTGGAATACTCTCTTTCAAATTCTGAAGGTGGCAGGGATAAAATACAGGGTGCGAAAGGCTATTTACAATTTGTACAGAACCAGATGGCAGTTAGAAGAGTCAAGGGACATGAAAGGGAAGCAGTGGTTGGGAAGGGAGTGAGACAGGGTTGTAGCCTATCCCCGATGTTATTCAATGTGTATATTGAGCAAGCAGTAAAGGAAACAAAAGAAAAGTTCGGAATAGGTATTAAAATCCATGGAGACAGCAAAGGACTTGGAAGGGCAGCTGAACGGAATGGACAGTGTCTAGAAAGGAGGATATAAGATGAACATCAACAAAAGCAAAACGAGGATAATGGACTGTAGCCGAATTAAGTCGATGTAGAGAGGATATAAAATGTAGACTGGCAATGGCAAGGAAAGTGTTTCTGAAGAAGAAAAATTTGTTAACATCGAGTATAGATTTAAATGTCAGGATGTCGTTTCTGAAAGTATTTGTATGGAGTGTAGCCATGTATGGAAGTGAAACGTGGACGATAAATAGTTTAGACAAGAAGAGTGTGGTGTCACCGCCAGACACCACACTTGCTAGGTGGTAGCCTTTAAATCGGCCGCGGTCCATTAGTATACGTCGGACCCGCGTGTCGTCACTGTCAGTGATAGCAGACCGAGCGCCACCACACGGCAGGTCTAGAGAGACGTACTTGCACTCGCCTCAGTTGTACAGCCGACGTTCATAGCAATGGTTCACTGACAAATACGCTCTCATTTGCCGAGACGATAGTTAGCATAGCCTTCAGCTACATTTGCTACGACCTAGCAAGGCGCCGTATTCAATTGATAATTAATATTATGAAGCATGTACGGTAACGAGAGATGTTCTACAATTGTGGATTAAAGTTAAGTATTACATCATCTACGTACTTTATTTGCAATTCTCAAGATATTGTCCTGTTCCAGACCTCACGCCAGTCAGCGTGTAATTAAACGCGTGCATTTCGGCCTCCTCTAGAAACACAGTGTTGGCTCTTCTGCCAACACTACAAAGAGAATAGAAGCTTTCGAAATGTGGCGCTACAGAAGAATGCTGAAGATTAGATGGGTAATCACATAACTAATGAGGAGGTATTGAATAGAATTGGGGAGGAGTTTGTGGCACAACTTGACAAGGAGAAGGGATCGGTTAGTAGGGCATATTCTGAGGCATCAAGGGATCACCAATTTAGTATTGGAGGGCAGCGTGGAGGGTAAAAATCGTAGAGGGAGACCAAAACAGATTCAGAAGGATGTAGGTTGCAGTATGTACTGGGAAATGAAGAAGTTTACACAGGATAGAGTAGCATGGAGAGCTGCATCAAACCAGTCTCAGGACTGAAGACCACAACAACAACAACAACATTATGCTTATAACGCGTAACACAGCGTCCGACCTCCCCAAGTTTGTTCAGGTATGCGTTATTCAGCTGAAGTCTCATCGATGATCAGATCCCGTACAGTGGAACTCGAAGATATGATGTGGAGCTGTAGAAAGGTATTGAAAATTAGGTGACTTGTTAAGAAATGATGTGGTTCTCCAAAGAATGGCGTGGAGAGGAACATATAGAAAACGTTCACAGAAAGTTGTCACAGGATCATAGGTCATGTTTTAAGACTTAAAAGAATAACTTCCATGTTACTTGAATGAGGTGTAAAGCGTAAAAACTGTAGTAGAAGACAGATTGGAATATATCCAACAACTAACTGAGGATATTGTATGCAAATGTTTCTCTGGAGTGAAAAGGCTTACACGAGATAGGAATTTGTGGGAGTCCGCTTCAAAACAGTCGGAAGACTGGTGATCCCAAGAAAGAAGCTACTAAATTTCGGAAATGTTAATTGATAAATATAAAAATGGTTCTACATTTTTGTGGCACTAAAATTGAGTGATTTGGCTGGCCAGTGTGACCTGGATGTCAGCCAAACAAGGAGCACTCTGAACTCGGCTGTTGGCGCCTTGCAGACTGAAGTGCCACAGGACGCTCGTCTTGAAGATGCAGTAGAAAGGCCTTCGGCAATGTTAAACACCTCTGTTCACATCAACCTGAATGAATGGTCCAAATCGTGGTACGAGAAACACCCCCAATACAACACTTCCGGCTGACCTACACCCTCCACACACTCCAGCTTAAACGGTGGATTCGACCGTCAGTGCACTTGACGCCTTGCGTCATTAGAAAGGAGACCAAATCGCAGCTCGTCTGGCAGCACTACGCGCTGCACAGTCGATGTCGCTTGACACACGAAGATGTGCAGCTCTATGTGGCCGTTGAAATGGAGTGGCTGTCGGGATTAATTGAAAGAGCGTGCCGCCACCTGTGGCCGGCGCACGTACGTGTCGTCTACTAATGGTTCCCCAGCGCCTGGCACCTCGCAGCCCTGACCATTAGCGGGCAGATAACGAGTTGAACAGCCTCGTATCTAGCTGCACCTAGACACCTCATGGGCTGCGTTCGTGTCACGCTCGACTTGCTCGGAACTGACGTCAAAACGACTGCGACGACGGCAGACGACAGTTGTTGTTTCTGTCGTATTTCTTTGTTTCTGTGTTAAAACTTGCTAGTAGTGGCAATATGCCGTTTCGAGACAACGGCGCACTGAAGATTAATCACAAACGCGTCACCTTCGGTGCGTTATTTTACAATTAAATGCCAGTTAATGAAGCATCAGCGGCAACAGCCTTCTGGAGATCCTAAGATGAATGACAATTTTGGTGAGAACTGCATGCGTTCGTCGTAGACTTCTGGTTAGAGACGCCAAGTTACCGAGTCGAAAGAAGGAAATAAGTTTGATTTTTATTACTTCTCTCTGATTAAAAAACGAAAGATTGTCTGGTTTTAATGATAGTTTTGTTGAGAACTACGTGTGTTCGTCGTAGACCTCTTATAGGGACGCCGAGTTAATGAGTGGAACGAAAGAAGCAGGTTCGATTTTTTTAGTTCTCTCTGATTAAAAAACGAGGGATTGGCTTGGTTTAAGGGCTACCCATGGGGAAACGATTATGCCGTGGTTACCTTGATAAACCATTTGCCACAAAATCGAAGACACTTATTCGAGTGTGAGCGCTCGTAAAAAAACATCAAATATTGCGGAACCATTACCAGCCAATTTCACCAAATATACTTGTATTTTATTAATAACAAAGTCACAGAATCTGTTATTAACGTGAAGAGGTAAAAAATGTGTGTAACAAGACGCGAAAAGCGAGTGAATGGCACCAGCAATGACATCCATATTCCTTGCTTGTCATAAATATTTGGTCCTTCTTCCGAGTATGTTACGATTTCTGAGGGTGTGGTCAGGCAGGAAACCAAGAGTACACCTTCAACTGCTACTATTGAAGTGAGCCCCATTGACGCTTATATTCGTCCATTTCATAAATATTTAGCTGTTTTTTCTGCGAATATGCAAAGGGTACGAGGAAAATTTTGCAATACGATGCAACAATAATTCACAAGAGGCTGACTGTTGTTGTTTTCTGAGAATACTTCATACCTGCATCGTAGCCGCTGTGCCAAGTTTGTGCGCGCAGTCGCTCACCAGCAGGGTTTGTTCCAAGTGCTTGCAATGGCATCGTGGCCACAGAGTGAGATTCGGGCAGTTCTGCGGTACAACTTCGCGCATGCTTTAAGCGTAGACCATACTTTGAAGAAATGATTCTTGCACTCCGTGATGTATGTTCACATCGTACAACTGTATCCAGGTGATTCAGAGAATTCCAAAGAGGAAATTTCACTCTGGGGACGCTAAGAGGACGGGAAAAGCCACGATCATCAGTTACGGAGGAAAACGTTAATGCCGTGATGGAAATGCTAGCCGAAGACAGGCGAGTGACCTATAAGGAGATAGAGAGGATACTTAAGGGCTAAATACACCAGCAATTCGTTCTATTCTGCGTGTACATTTGCAAGTAAAGAAAGTTTGTTGTCCTTGGGTGCCGCATAGACTGACGGAAAAGCAGATGACACAACGTGGTGCCGGGAGTGGTAATGAAGCTTTCTAAGGGCCAATCTCAGTATGTGAATAACATCGTGACAGGTGACGAGACTTGGCTATACTGTTATGACGTGCCGACTATGACTCAAAAACAATTTTTGGGTCTTTGAAGATGACAACACACCCGTAGCTATCAGAAAATGCCTACCAGTAAAGAAAAAAAAATTTTTTTTTTTCAAGTCGACTGGAATTGAGAAGCGTGTTGCTTTGGGCACGCAGAAGACAGTCATAGCTAAGTGGTAACCTGTGCAGTACCTGCCCAAAGTCATCCAGTCTTTGAAGGACCTGCGACCGAAGTCAAGAATGGACACTTGGTTCCTCCATGACGACAAGCTCCAGCTTATCGCGCCAAAGCATGCACCGAATATTAGCGGGATACAGGACTGAAACTTTTTGAGAACCCTCCTTATAGTCCAGACCTTGCTCCATGTAACTTTGCACTGTTCCCGCTTGTGAAAATGAAGCTGAACGGTGTGCAATTTTGAAGTGACCAGGACTTCCTGAGGGCTTGGGACAACGAGTGTGCCTTACTCCCCACAGAAACTTCGGAGCATTGGTTTCGGAGGATGGAGAGGTGTATTGAATGTGGCGGAAAGTAGTTGTAAAAAATTAAATAAATGAAGCTGTACCGCAAAACTTTCTACTACCCTTTGTACTTAGATTGCCGAAGTTCTTTGCCGTAGTAACAGATATTAACAATCATACTTATCTTGGGTCACCCTGCGAGAATGAAATGTAGGTGAAAGTACAGGGTCGCCAAAAAAATTTGACGTGAAGTAAGTTACACCGATTATTTTGCAGGAGAAATGCTGTTAACAGAAGATGCTCCCTAATTTCGTTTGAAACGATTTAAGGGAACCAGGCAGACGTCTTCATCGCTCGCGCCACAGTTGCCGCGACTGGTCACAGAAAGGGCGTGAAATGAAGATTTGAAATGGAAAACGCTCCAAGTATCAGGAGATTGAAAAAAAAAAAAACCTCTCTCTTCTTTCGAATACCTGATATATATCTAAAAAAAACTGAAGCTCTTCACGGCATCATCGCAAAAACTAACGAGACAAATTAGAAAAGAAATACTTCATTAAGAACATTCTAAGTGCCGTAGTAGGGAAATGATTCTCAGTGCCTATAAAAACGCATTCGGGAGGACGACGGTTCAATCCCGTCTCCAGCCATCCTGATTTAGGTTTTCCGTGATTTCCCTAAATCGTTTCAGGCAAATGCCGGGATGGTTCCTTTGAAAGGGCACGGCCGATTTCCTTCCCTAACCCGAGCTTGCGCTCCGTCTCTAATGACCTCGTTGTCGACGGGACGTTAAACACCAACCACCACCGCCGCCTATAAAAAAGGTCTTCAAAGTTGATTCTTGCAAAGAAGAAAACGGCTTCTAGCCACTGTTTATAACGTTCTTTATTTATACAAACCACTATTGACGTCTATGCAGTGCTTTTCGCGATTTATGAAGCAGTGGGTGTCGAGTGGCAGATATGCTTGAAAGACGGCACCCATAGCGTCTGCATTACTTGCATGTAGCTCTTCCAGCATGTGCGGGAATTATTTGAATACTCTTGACCCAACAGCTTCTCGCACAGGCAAAAAATACAAGAAGTTAAATCAGACGATCTTCCCCGAAATGCCACATGAACTCGTGCTAATGTGTGCCGTTGTTCTTTGTCGTTTAAAGTATTCGTAAAGTCATTCACTTCCGTCAGGTGATCCACAAATGGGGCTACACAGGCTACGTCACAATGAAATGCCATAAATACCCCATATCGTCTAGCTTTTGTTTTGCTATGCTCTATCCCAGTGAGAATGTGTCAATAAATTTATAGTGAAAACTACGAAAATTTGCTATAACGTTTATGCAGGACCTGATAAACTGTCTGCAGGAAAATTGGTGTTATGGCACTGACCTACAAAAAAAAAAAAAAAAAAAAAAACGGACGTGAAAAGTACGGTGGAACGTAGTCTGTTCGGACTGGGTGGGGCTGTAGTTCGAGCGGATTATCGCAAACTCGGAAATTCAGAAAAAAAGACGAGTGACATGAGTTAAATTTCATAAACACTCACTAGAAATTCTGGCGTAAACACAAAAGTTACATTTTATCTTCAGATTCTGTTCAGCTAGATACGCGCATCGCGATCGCGCAGGATCAGGGAAAGGACAGGTACTTTATATTTCAGTTTCTATAGTAATGTGTTACATCACCAACAACTTTAATCTTAGCACAGTTCAGTGCACCTTTAACCCATACGGACACAGACTTTGATTCAGTTACTTTACGACGATTCCTCGTCCTAAGACCAAATGACATTGTAGACATATTGTAAGAAGAACCACGATCTCTGTTATACACTTCACATACCTGAAATGTACGATAAGCAATGACTTCTCGGCTGTTAAGTCTCCAGCCTTGAAAAAGTCTCCACTTTACCACCACGAACTAGAGCCACAATAACCCAACAACTAAATTTAGGTCGGCCGAAGTTATTGCCGCCTCGCGTTCCAAATAAACCGTCATTGTGTCCAGTTGCATTGTCCCCTCTGTGTTTGTCATAATGTGTTCAGATAGCGCGCCAGCTCCGTCATTGAACCCATCATCACTGTGGTCATAGTTTGCTGACAAATAAACCGATAATTTCGTCATCAGTAATCATATCGTAACGAGTCGTAATGTCACTTCGCAGCCGGTCATTTACATCGCTGAAACCAATGTCTGAGCTTCAGGGAATGTTTGCAAATGTCTCAACGAACTTCGGCGGTTCGATATTGTCACCAACTTCTTTATTCAGTATGCGAGCGACATCAGTGGACTCACAAATGGGTAGCCAGAAAATATGACTTTTTTTCCAAGACTTCAACTAGACAACATGATCTCCCGCAGATGCAATCATATAAACGTCTTTGACATTTATAACATTTCAAACGTGTTTTGACGCTACTTATCCGTTCTTCCCATCAAGCTACTTCAATAGCTGTCGCTTAAACACTTGCTTGATATTTTCCAGAACTCTTTGGTCCATTGGCTACAACAGTGCACTTATTTTGAACCACAGAAATTTCATTTTGATGGCGCTTCTGACCAGTTCTGCGAATGCGTGTGACGAAGCATTGTCAATCACCAATATGGCATTCAAAGGGCAGACCATCTTTTTTTTAGGAATTTTGTTACACATGGAACAAAATATTCAAATTAACAGTTTTTAAAAGTGAACTGCCCATTTACGCATTATTTCGCGACGTACAAGAAACTGGCAATGATGACTGAGTCACATGTAAAAGCAGGGGATTTTTTATTTCTTTATTAACAGAAAGAGGATTTTTTGTTTTCCGGACGCAGTAATGCAAACCATTATTGTAATCTCTCCTTAAATTTTTATTGGCTTTTGCAGAATAACGTAATTTGACGATAATGTCTCACTGGATTTCATACTAAAAAAAGTAAGATGTACCAACATTATAAACTTGATCTGGTATCAACTAATCAAAGGAAGTTCCCCTGTGAAATCTGCAGAAAGCACTGTATTCCCTGAAAGGCTTTAATCAGTATATGGCAGCTGACGTATTTCACGTCGATATCTTTTTCACCTTTGTTACGAACCTTGGCTGGGTGTTATCAATCCTCTCTGGGTGTGAACTTAGGACTATCATTACCATGGACTGTGCGGGTGGTCCCGGCGGAGGTTCGAGTCCTCCCTCGGGCATGGGTATGTGTGTTTGTCCTTAGGATAATTTAGGTTAAGTAGTGTGTAAGCTTAGGGACTGATGACCTTAGCAGTTAAGCCCCATAAGATTTCACACACATTTGAACATTTGATTACCATTACGAAAGCTTATTGTTCAAACTGAACGCATTTTGCTACAATATCGGCATACCTCTCACCCTCTTTCCACTAAACCAAACGGAAAGTGTGTCATCTAGCGATTCATTTTTTTGCTTTTCTAGCTGTCGGGACGACTCTGTAAACATGATGATTTTGATACAGATGTCTTCAATTTATTTTCAGTTACTTTTTCCTCCTGACAGCGTTACAATTCGAACACCAAATTCAGCAGCAGTGTTTTTGAACAATTGTCCTTATCCACCCTATCCAGTGCATCTAACTTTTTGTCCACGGACACTCACAGCAAATAAGGTCAGTGATGTACTGTACAACGCAGTGTTAACTAGTAATTGACGCAACACGGGATCCGTGTCTGTCGGTTGTCCTAACTGAAATTCAGCGATTTAGGTCTTCTGATGTTGCCTCTACTACCTCGAGAGTATCGAATACGTCACAATTATTCAACTAATGTTTTTAATCACGATGAAACGGAGGTCCAGTTAAATGAGGACCAGCTAAAGGAAAGTGCACTGTAGATGGAAGCGTTATTTATAATAAAGTCTTGAAAAGAAAGTACGAAATCCATGAATGTAACATCTACTTGTATCTAAGTTTGTCAATCAATGGATTTTTATTTTTTGCAACCAAAATGTCTTCAGATCAATAACTTAAAGCTGTTCTCTCTCTCTCTCTCTCTCTCTCTCTCTCTCTCTCTCTCTCTCTCTCTCTCTCTCTGAACTATTCAGAGCAGGCTGCGGCAGAGTTGCAGCAAACGCGATCGGCAGGCTCGGCAGCTGTCTGATTAGTGTGTTTGCAGTGGCTTGGCAGGTCTGAGGCCCTAATCTACCAGGCGGCCCTCTCGCTAATCTCGCCTGCGGATTGGACGCACTGCATGCCGCCTGTATCTGTTGTCTGCTGATACGGAGGTTACTTATCACACAGCTATATCTCGAAACTGCCACTTCGATAGCGATCGTATCTCTTCCATGTTCTTTCCTCCACTAATCCTCTCTTTCTAAGATAGTCCCTGTTTCGATTTCTCTTACGGAAAACAAGCTATTCGGTTTGGTCTTATTCCTGTAAAATTATGTTGCTGTCGTCGTAACCATTGCTAATTATAATGAGTAAACGGTACCGTATGCTGGATGTCTCTCCTAACAACTCGTTCGTTTTGCAATACAGTTGTTAATTGAAGAGTTCGGCGGAAATGTGATTAACTAATCTGGTTCGTGGCAGCCGGCTTTGGTTGTAGGTTGCGTGTCGAACTGTTTCTATTGGGAAAAAATGTTTTGGTATTTCATATAATTATGAAGCTGCTCATAAAGTGGATTAATCTTGAACTAAAGGTTTAACACCGTAAGAAAAGTATTTCAGATAGAAACTGAGGATCTCTTGATGTAGCGTAACTCAACGCGCGCAAATAGCAAGACTACATTCATCCAGTATTTGAGAAGGAGAACACTTAGCGACTTCCAACAAACTTTAAACAAAATTTCAAACTCCCTTTAAAGTTTTTTTTCTCTCGTTAACATGTTAACGTCAAATATTTAATACTTTCATTCATTTGTAAAACAATCAGAAGTACATCGGGGTTGGATTCTTTAAAGAAGGATTCTTGTACATTCGAATTCACCGCATGCTGATACCAAGTAGTTCCTCATCTGCTTCTAGAAAGTGCCGTCTTCTCTATACTGTAGATTGGTCTATGTTGTCTCTGAAGCATATTACACGAAATATCTCCAAATACCCTCTTATGGATCACCGCTTTCTTCTGCCAACCCCTTCCTTCGACTGATGGTATTTAGATGCAATAAACACGTGCAAATAGTTTTTGTTAGAGGAGAACATGTGATTGTTTGTTCACACGGTAGTAGAAGCTTCGCATAAAAAAATTGTCAATTTCAACAAGTAAATAACACTTGAACTATAAATGGGAAAACGTAAATGGTACCCTGATGATTGGCACTGTCATTACTATGCGAGAGGTACCTTGTTACTAGCAATTTAATCTGTTTAAAGAGTGTTTCTGACCTAGGAACGCCTTATGTAAAATAGTGTCATCCTTTTGGGGTGGTGTCAAACTTTATACTATATGTAAATTGAAGATGAAGGGGAGAGAAAGGAAAGAAAAGGGAGGGAATTATTGATGATAGCTCAATCTGGACCATACGCGGAATCAGCGGCGACGAGTGAAGATTTGTGCGACGCATTCACATAAACTTTATAGTGCCGTCGGCATGACAGTCGCTGTCGCTGTGAAGGATAGTAACATCGAATAGACAAGCCACACTGCAGCGAATCACTTGTCAGTGCAGTGTTCGGCAGCAACGCTACCGCCTCGCTGTGGAGTAGTCACTGTCCCCACGCGTATCTCCGTTCGCAGAGCTTCGCTGGGCACAGACAGTAGGATTAAGGTGGTTAAAATAAGTCTAAATCACAACGATATTCATTTATTATGACTGGCTGCGACTTTAAGTTAAGCCATTTTCAGATGTGATCCCTACAAGGGTGGGGAGAGCAGAATTACCGTGCGTCCTAAAACTTATAGCGTTACAAGAAAATGCAGAAACGATGTAGCATTTTCCCTATGGCTAGTAGTGGCGGCTTCTCGGCTGTTCTCGTGATAGCGCAGTCGTAACTGCGACTGATGGCCGTAGAGCCACGCATTAAATAGCGTGCAATTTCCACGCCGAATACGGATTAAACCAGCACTAGCCAATGGCAAACGCTTCACAAGAAATGAAATGTTGATGTTATATGAAATTTACAAACGAAGTTATGGTAAACCAGGTACCAATTTACGTGAAGACGTCGAAATATCTCGAAAACTACGCGTCGGCTCCAAACAATTTATGGTTAAAATTTGTTCGTCTCGAATGGGGGGGGGGTTACATCCAATGATACAAAACTCGACCTCCCACTTCACCCTATGGGGGGGGGGGGGGGAGCAGCTAGCAACTTAGAAATAGTAAATGGAAACCCTCCATGTTTTGTTCCAGACTCTCGTATTATACGGAAGAATATCAGTTTTGTCAGATTTTTTTTCCGTTTTGCAGCAGAGGGCGTCTAATCGGAAAAATCAGAAAGGGTAGCAAATCGTGTTTCGAAATGCTATCCAATGACACTTGGATTAACTCCCCACCTCCTCGCTGCGAGGGAAGGACAGACAGTTATTTCATAACTTTTAATGAAGAACCCCGTTCTTATCTTCCTCTGACAAAACGAGAGGAGGATTGCTCGACGCGTCGCTGTGGCCGTGTAACAAATGGCTCTGAGCAGTATGGGACTTAACATCTGAGGTCATCAGTCCCCTAGAACTTAGAACTACTTAAACCTAACTAACCTAAGGACATCACACACATCCGTACCCGAGGCAGGATTCAAATATGCGACCGTAGCGGTCACGCGGTTCCAGATTGAAGCGCCTAGAACCACTCGGACACACCGGCCGGCACGTTGCCGTGTAACGAAATGCGACTTATCATAACGGACAGTGCAGTCTCATTGAAAGTTATGAAATAGTTGCCTGTCTTACTCTCGCACCGTGGAGGTGTCAGGGTTAATTCAAGTGAAATTGGACAGCATTTTAAATTACTCGAGCTTTATCTTTTTTTTTTTTTCGACCATAGCGCCATTTGTCGCGAAAAAAAAAGAAACAGACAAAACCTGTGTACTTTTTTTCGTATAATCCGAATCTGCAGTAATAAACGAAGAATTCCATTTAATATTTCTTGTTCCTCCTCCCCCCACACATGGGGTGGAGTGGGCGCTCGTGTGTGATGTCATTCGATGTCACCCTTTGAGAGAAAAAAAGTTAACTATAATTTTTTTGGATCCTATGTGTTATTTTCGCGATACTTCATTGTCTTCAGATAAATTGAACGCCCTGTGTAAGGAGTTAAGCCATTACACATCGTCAGATAAGTAGTCTATTGTGTTACAAATAGGCGAATTTAACGAATGAGCGAGGAAGCAGTGTCATCTAGTGACACAGCTGTTAGTGAGAGAAACTGTGTTCTTATTCATATTCTGCTGATATACAAATGAATTAGAAGAAAGTAACTATATGTAAGTGCAGATAACACGTGAAAGTACAAGCAGGAAGTAGATTACATTAAAATATACATCCATTAAAATATATACATATCGTCGTCTATTTGCTAGACAAGTGCCCTCTAGTGTGTGTGTGTCCGTGCGCGCGCGCGCGCGCGCGCGTGTGTGTGTGTGTGTGTGTGTGTGTGTGTGTATGTGTGTGTGTGTGTGTGTGTAAATGACGCCGTTGACGAGGCAACGCAGAGGCCAGGATGTCAGCCCACAAATCAGAGAAATGTGTACTCAAAGGGACGACGTGGACATGATAACGTAGAAACCAATATGGCAGCTCAGAAACCAAAGTAGTGTACATGGGGACGCTGACTGTAGTCGCGGTAACGATCCAAGTCGATATCTTCAACGACGATGTGCGAACGACTCATAGCTTACCAGATCGCTGTTCTCCTATAGACGGTGTTGTGTAAATTTATGTACAGGATTAAGCGTGGAAAAGGCCGCATGGACTGATAGTCGCGATAAGCGTCGCTACACGGCGGTGGAACTATGTGAGCAGTTCGAGAGCCAAGTGAGGCAATGCGATGCACCCCGCTCGCCAACAAGGCATCGTGCAGGCAGGATGGTGCAGGTGAACGCCTCGCCTGCCCCCACTTTCAGTAACAAGCGGAAAGCAAAGAAGGTGATGACCTTGTGAGCATCTCACCCGATCCTATTTAGAGGCTTAATCAGTTAATCAAAACTAACAGTGGTGACGTCGCTGATCAGGAAGGATCATGCCACAGTCATGAAAACGGCAAGACACCTGAGTTTGGCGCTCATTAACTGAAATTTATTCTGTATTTACGATTTACAAACAAACAGGAAAACGAAATCAAGCACTGAAATTCGCAGGAAAGAGTGCGCTTAGAAATCAATATCATGTTTCACATATATTCAAGCATCAGTTAAATAACACAAGTTACCAAGTTGCGAATGGTATTAAGAAGGCACTACAGGATGGAGAGACAGAAAGAGAGAGAGAGAGAGAGAGAGAGAGAGAGAGAGAGATAATAGCATTGAGGAGCAGCAGTGAACCAAGATGGTACGTCGCCTAACCCGTAGGCAATAGTAACTTGACACGTTATGCACACGGCGGCCGGCGATTGTTTTCCGATCGCGTGAATCACGCGGATCATTTTCGCCTCACGTGTAGTAAATGTCATACTGTATTTTCAGAGGCTCTCATAAGTACGCGAGGCCTGAAGAGCCAGACTTTCGCCAACATGAGGCTACCACGAGGTCGTCTATGATTGACACTTACTACGCAGACGCTACGTGTTGATGCTCCAGTACGCCGACAGAAGTTAGGTTTAGTGACCCTACTGGGTTGGCTTTAAAAACTCGATCCCAGCAATAAAATAGCAGACTGTCATGGTAGGTATTATTTCCTATTGCTACCCTAAACGGCCGATCTTACAAACAGCTGTGTTCCTCTTACAAGCCAGTCCTGAGAGAAGTCTCCAAGCCTGTTAGGTTTCCATTAGCAGGATGGTCCTAACCGCCTGGGGCCCTTCTTCAAACCAAGGCGCATCTCCAACGGTCACTATTGTCTTGGTAACCACCAACAATTACAGTTTGCAAGGAGTTGCATTAAAATTAACTTGGCCCAAAATTACTCCTGTTCACAAGGAAAGATGACATGTAATCTCCGCCCCACTCTCGTGTCCCTCGGGCAAGCGTGTGTGTGTTGTCCTTACCGTAAGTTAGTTTAAATTAGATTAAGTAGTGTGTAAGCCTACGAACCGATGATCTCAGAAGTCTAGTCCCATAGGAACTTACCACAAATTTCCACTATCGTGTCGAGGAAACATGCAAAATCGAGTGGCTAAGTTTTTTTATCGTAATTTATAACTTAATTGCTAACAAAAAAATGTATGTCAGTTTGGCAGGTTGTCACTTTCGAAGAAAGAAAAGACAGCAGTAGCTTCCAAAATTGTAGTTTATATACCAATCTAAGACTATAATGAACTGCTCCTTAATTCGTCTGCTTGTTTAGTGCCTCGAACGGTCGCAGAAGTCGATACAAGGCTACTGTCGTTTTCTATACAGCGTGTGCACGTCTTAATGATGTCACGTGCGTCTGCAGTGGTGTGAATGTATGGTTGCCCGTGGAAACCGTAACATAACGCGTCGCCGCCATCAGTAGCTCTTAATCAATTCAGTTGCTTGTAAGTGTGTATTTTAAAAACATGTAGAGCGTTGTTGTTGGTCGAATAGGTATGCTGACAACAGAAGAGATTTTAGAGATGAATGCGGACATAAACACCCGACGTTCCTGTCAATGATACTGTGGATTATAATGTATTTGTAAGCGCCCCCTGAATTCTAAATTTACTCCCAAATTATACTCAATTTTAAGAGCTGCTGGTGAGAGTTGCATTGTTCCTAGTGTCTTACCGATCTACGTTTGTGTACTCTTAGTATCAGTAATGTTTTGAAAAGTTCATACTCTGTTGACAAATATAAGCGAAGTCTACTCAACGGAAAAGGAATACCAGAAGTGTCGCATATGACGACGACAAATAGCGCAATTATCAAGTAACGGAAAATTTGTAGCAACTAGACAGCTCGATGGACTTACGTTTCAGAATTAGGTCGTTATTTTTACGTTTCCAGTACTGCTTCCTCAGTGATACAGAGTATTACGTTATTCAGCTTTCCAAAGGATTATGTTTGGTATTTATATCCAAGAAACCTTTTTCTGTGTTCATTTCTGTTACGGTGTTTGTTCGGCGAACTTCTGAATCGCGCGGTAGAAAACACATGTGAATAGTTTGCTGTGATGGATGGGCCTCAAGTGCCGCTGTCAGCATCAGGCTGAGTCTGTTTCACGGTTTTGCCCCCCCCCCCCCCCTATAGCTAATTGACTAAAAAAAATAGGCTTCTTTGTTTCTGTTCCAATAAAGATTCGACCCAAATTGCTGAGCTCCCCAGTGAACTAAACATGGCAGTACCCTTTTCCACATTAATTGCCTTATGTGTATCCTATAGTTCCTCAATTTAAGTAGGAGGTCATGAGGAATACGTTGCAACAACATATCCAGATTTCATGTGAGAAAACATCTATTTATAGAAAACAACGTGGTCGAGTTTCCTTCGGTTTTCTGTTAAAACATGCTGGCCAACCTGATAAAAGACCCGAGCCGTTTGTGTCATTTCTTTTAAATACACGCTAAAAACTTGTCGGTTCTGTGTGCAAGCTTGATGATTCCCTAGATAGCGTTCAGATGCAAGAATGAGATGGTTAATTTTTTGCTGAATGTAGAATGATGCTTTGCGAAAGCCCATTGTAGGTTACACCCAGTCTCTTCAGTATGGTCCTTTATTGCAGAAAGTGGTCCATTTTTGTCGTTTATTATTGAAGCTGGTGGTAAAAAAGAGCCCCGTTAAGCCTGTTTCGGACATAGGAACCTCTCTTTAGAAGCTGCCACAGCCCATATTCCTGCGCTGCTTCTACGGTCTTCAAGAAACGGCAAGCGGTCGGTATGTTAGGTACGACCGACCGCTTGGCGGCAGCAGAAGTGCGAGCTTTGTGCAACGTCAGCTAGACAGCCACTAGAACTGGAGAGACAGGCTGTCTGGCGATGCCCGCCGGCAGCGTTAGCTGACGCAAACGGAAATCTACAGCATTGGCGCTACGGTGCAGCAGCGTGTCCGTTGGTCCTCGCCTGTGTCTGTACTCACACCATCGGCAGCCGTCGGTGACAAGTAAGGTCTCGGCACAGTGGCTGCTTAATATTTGTCTGTTTATTTGCCGCAAAAACCTTATCTAGGTTCTATGACGGGACGAACGTTCCATTAACGTTCAAGTAACAAAATAATATATAGGCTACAATTTAAGCACTCGGTCACAATTTGTGTACACTGTTCGGGTTTAAAAAACAATAAAAATCTGAAGAATAACAGCTATACTAATAGTTTGTACAGCTATTACTACGTATCAATAGTTCAGGGTGTTCCATGTATCTGATGACTGCACGCACGGCTTAGCGGCTGGAGGGCAGCGGGTGCTCGCCCCGTTGCATCAGATGCCGTGTCGCCTGTCTACTACCGCAGTACTAAATTTATTATTATTATTATTATTATTATGTCCGCCAAAGGTAGGTGTGGTCAGCGCGACAGAATGTCAATCCTAAGGGCCCGGGTTCGATTCCCGGCTGGGTCGGAGATTTTCTCCGCTAGGGACTGGGTGTTGTCTTGTCCTAATCATCATCATTTCATCCTCATCGACGCGCAAGTCGCAGAAGTGGCGTCAAATCGAAAGACCAGTACCCGGCGAACGGTCTACCCGACGGGAGGCCCTAGTCACACGACATTTCCATTATTATTATTATTATTATTATTATTATTATTATTGCTCTAAAGACAGTGATCAACTTGTATGCCACAAGATAATTATTTTTTCTTGTTTCCTTCTTCTTTTTCTCTTCCCAAGATCTTTTTATTCTTCGGCTGTGTTCCTGTTTCCTTTGCTCTCTTCATTTTATTCCTGTTTTTCTCCTTTCTTGTACTTCAAGGCTTGTCTTCATAGTTTTGTTTCTGAATTTCTCTCTTTCATGTATCATTATCCTACCGGTTCCTGCTTGTTTTAGGTCTTCTGTTTCTTGAAATTGGGACTGTTTTTTTTATTTTTTATTGAGATGTTTACTACATCAAAAATCCTCTTTGTGAGTCTGTTGTTCTTCTCTGTATGTCTAAAGAATGTTAGTCGGCATTTTCTGATCATGTTAATGAGTTGGTCTGTGCTTTCGTACGATTCTTTGGTTGGTCTCTTCATCCCTATACCATCTCCGTGTACTGATCCAGAAAATTTTCCTTTGCCACAAACATTAGCTTTGGTGGGAGTTTGTAATAATCTTTCGCATCCTACTCTCAAGGATGAATGAATCACATTTCATTCGTAAGTGGAATCGTTGAGGCTATATTTTCTTTTATAAATATGAATTTTATCTGCGGTGTTTACTTTTCGGTAGTGCTTTTATTTCTGTCGTATAACTTTAGAATTCCTATTAGTCCTAATCGAAAGGCTCTCTGGGTGAGCGCTGTGAGAAGAAAAGATAGGAAACCCACCAAACAAAGCAAAATACGTTCTCAGACTTTTCGGGAAGAGGACAAGGACCGAACGTCAGTTTCGTCAGTCCATATTAAGTAAAAGGCTGGATTACCAAAGCAGCCTTTTCACACCACATACTTCTCTTCATGGCTATTAGAAACGTAAAACTAGAAGAAAGTTACACTAACGAGGCAAACTGCGTCGTATTCCTGTGTTCTTAAGACCAGAAAAAATCTGAAAATGCCTTCCCGACGCCGTAATTTTCTCGTAAGCGCTGTAACATTTCCTATTTAAAACAACTGTTCCGTGCACACGACATAAATTAGGAACAAGAAGCAATCGTAAAGAGTAGTCTGCTAATGTTTTGGTGCTTCTAATATGAGGGAACCGCCTTGAGAGCAGCGTACATTGTAATTCTGTAGTGC
Source organism: Schistocerca americana (assembly GCF_021461395.2). NCBI lineage: Eukaryota > Metazoa > Arthropoda > Insecta > Orthoptera > Acrididae > Schistocerca > Schistocerca americana. The sequence goes on along the minus strand of NC_060126.1, from coordinate 243,929,859 downwards.
CATCTCCCCTTATTATACTTCCATGATAGTTTGGCTCAAGTGTATTCTCCCTGATCTTTCTCGCTTGGCTTGAGGTTAAGTCGTGGGAAGGAGTCTTGTTGAGTTGATTGAAATAGTCTGACATCTTCGTGCAATATTGAGGAATTGTTTTGTAGCTAGTGGGAGCAGATGGAAATTATATTTTAAATCTGTTGTTTTTTATTTCGTAGGTAACCGCCCATAGAACAGGAAAAACTCGAGACAACAATAATGTCTCGAAATAGACAAGGAAGACAATAAAAAAAGAAAAATCAGTTAAGTACCAGTTCATATAGCTTCTTTTAAAATTACGAAAATTGAAGCGTATCAGCAGTCTGATGTGTCAGTGGAGATTTTACCTTAATAAAAAAGACATGTTTCGTAACTAAGAAACATTGTTAGTCGCATTTCTGTTTTACATCGAAGCTGTGCTATAACACTAATGTGATGATAGTAGTCACCAGAAGCTGAGTGTCGGACCTGCGGCAGACGTGGGAACTTCACTGCCGTTTACTCGGCGTCGTAAGCATGTGTGTGCCGAGGATGTGGACACCTAACGATCGGGAAATGCGCTCCACGCGCGTAATTTCGTCACTTGTAAAAATATCACACCTCTCCTGGCTGCGACGTAGCTCTTGGTGTTTAGTGTCGTGATTTTACGTAACGTTTTCATCTTTATTCCTCTCGTCATTTATCCTTAATTATTGATAAGGCGCTCACTTGAGCAATTTTTTCTCTGCAGCCGTCTCATTTTCAACTTTCACGCATAAAATTAAATACAAGAAGAGGCAGTCTTGATTTTTTTTCCCTGGTGACTGATGAACTGACCGGGCGCAAGATAGGCTTGCTCATGTTTTTGTCACAGATCTGCTAAAAAAGGAGGATGAGTGAAAAAAAGAACACATTGACGTGGACTAAATTAATTACCAACCTGTGGAATTATTTTGTACTAGTTTAGCGCCCACTGCTTCACTTGCGTAGACTGTATGGTCTGCAAATATGTTTCTTTTAATCGAATTTTACGTTGTTCACAAATTGTAGCACCTTAAATTTTCACGGTGACTAACGCCTTAGAAGCTTGGTCTTTTCCAGATGTACTTCTGACTAAGAAGCGATTCTGATAGCTGGAGTCAAAGATTTTTGTTAATCATGCCTATTGGTTTCCATAGAAACTTCATTCCCGTAGCACATATGTCTATCTCTAACCGAGAGGTGAAGTAATAAGTTTCGTAGGTTTAGCTTTAAAAATTTCTTAACACAACGGAATAGTTATTTTCGTAAAAATTTTCATCCTCTGTTTCACCCACTTAGGTTTTGGATTTCCAAAAAAAAAACAGTGAAACACAAATTTTTTTTATTCCTACTGCGTAGTAAAATACAAATTTATCGTAGATTTAGTTTTGGATACGCTTTCATAATGAAAGAATTTCATAAAAATTTTCATCCCCGATTTCACTGTCTTGGGCGGCTGTATTTCCAAAAACACAAGAAATACGCGTTTTCTTTTTTATTTCCAACCGAAAAGTCAGATACAAGTTGTCATAGCTGTTGTTTTAAAAACTGGCCCTATTTCGCCCCTTAGGGTTGAATTTCCTAAACCAGTGAAACATGAAATTTTTTCATTTCTAACGGAGAAACCAAATATCAGTTTTCAAATATATAGCCTTAAAAATGCTTTCACAGTGAAAATATTATGAAAAGGATAGGTTGCTACTCACCATATCGCGGAGATGTAGAGCCGCAGATAGGTACAACAAAAAGATGTCGAACAAGTAAGCTGTCGGCCAAAAAGGCCTGCTTCCGAATTAGACACCACACACACACACACACACACACACACACACACACACACACACACACACACACACACACACACGACAACCGTCTGGCTACCGAGGGCAGAGACAGTAGTCATACCTATGTAAGGATCCAAGCGAGCTCGTGTGTGTGTGTGTGTGTGTGTGTGTGTGTGTGTGTGTTGTGTGTGTGTGTGTGTGTGTGTGTGTGTGTGTAAAATTGGGAAGAAGGCCTTTTTGGCCGAAAGCTCACTTGTTCGACAGTCTTTTCGAAGTTAATTTTTTAAAATTCTAACAGAGAAGCCAGATACAAATTTTCATAGATTTAGCTTCAAAAATACTTGCCTAATGAATTATTTCCATAATAACTTTCATCCACATCGAGATTGGATTTCCAAAACCAGTGAGACACGAAATTTTTTTATTTGTAAAAGAGAAGCCAAATTCAAAATTTCATAGACTTAGCTTTAAAAATGCATTCGTAATGAAATATTTTCATAAAATCTTTCATCCCCTGTTTCACCCCATTACGGCTGGAATTTCGAGGAGTCCCGTCTTAAACGCCCAAAATATGAGCTCCACTCCCCCACCAAATTTCAGGTATCTATCCCAAACGATTTGGGCTGGAAGATGATGAGACACACCGTCAGGATATTGCGTTACACAGATTTATGTCAGTAGAAGGACACTGAGCGAGACCATATCCAAGAAAAGGTTTCTTTTGCCAGTCCCATGGAAACAGACGGTATGAAACACTGAACACTTCACTTTTACTTCGACTTACTAGCGCTCGCTCTTGACTCATACTCACTGTAGGGTCGTACTGCCAATGTCACAGCCACGGCGTCCTGTGAAGTCTGCTGTGGCCCCATTACGTATACTCCGGCAGCTGTTAGTTCAGATTTTGTTCGCTGGGTCGTTAAGTATCCGCCAATTTTCGGGGTCCATTGCACCCGAGTGTAGATAGGATCCAAACGGAATGGCCTATCTGGACTTGTTAAATAATGTGCAGTGGAAGACAACATCTGCTCTGTGTCTTTCGTCTCCGTACCCACAAAATCTTCAGCTGTTCAAGACGAATCGGATAAAAAGAGTGCCTTGTCAAAAGATGTATCCCCGACAGGGACTGACATAATTACTAGATCCCGTGAAAGAAAAAATAACTAATAAGAACAGTGATAACTCCAAACGTGTATGATGTTATGTTACGAAAGTTAGCCAAACTGTACAACGCTTGATGCAACATAAAAACGAAGCGTTGTTGGAAACTAAGTTTCGCACACCCTCGAATCATGTGAGGCCACACCCTTCGAAAGGTGAATGCGTGTGAAAGAGTGATACAAACGCGGCTATCTTCTGCGAGACTTGGCATTTCCACTGTGTCTCGCAGTATCGTCGTTGTCGTGCCTTAAAATGGCGACGCTGGTTCCTTGTCTCGCCAACTGGTAAGATAGGTCTGAAGTACAGTTTTCAAACTCACAGAATGTATCGCTGGTCTGAATTCATCGCCAGCTTTGCCTAGTGTACGTGGCGTGTATCGTAGGCAGTCAGATAATGCATTGTTGGTACAGGTAATTAATTACTTTAGGATCAGGAAATGTTCTGGCGGCCATCTACATCAGTAGCGACGTCGTTGGTCAAATGCAACGGCGCATTAAGGAGGACCACTTGACTATTATGCATCTCAGCAAATATAACTTCTGCATCTACATCTATACTCAGTAAGATACGTTGTGGGATGGGTGAAGGGTGCTTCTACCACCTTTCACATTCGCGAATGGTGTGTCAGAACGGGAACGATCTGCATACATCCGCATGAACTGGAATTCCTCTGATTTTTCTGTTGTGTTCATTTCGCGAGAAGTATGTCAGAGACCGATAACGCAGTATTGGAGGTTTGTTTTTACTTGTATAAAATTTTACTGTGCAGTTCATGATTTAATGAACTGATGAGATTTAAAAAAATTGAAAAGAATTAAAATAATTAATGTATCCAAATGGATTTATTAATGTGGCAAAGAAGTTTTTTTTGTAGTGTCGATTCCTGTCCATGCTAAAATCATTGCAATTTTAAAAATGATGTAACGTGAAACATTTTGTTTGGCAAATGCATATTTGATCTACGTTTAATTTATATGCTATACAATCAGTCTTAAAATGAAAGCTTCAAAGAATCTTGCCGGCTAACTGGTTTGCGTCTACACTGGATTTTAAAAAAAAAACTATTTACAATGTCTTTATAGCTTAGTTCCTTTCAGTATGAGCAAACCAGAATTTCGCACTTCAAGTCTCTCGGTGGTCGCATGACGAGTCGATAATCCATCTGTCAGACGCTGTATATCTCGTGCGCTGCATGCAGTAACTCCATAACGAACAAAGTTATCCTGAAATTGCTTTCCGTTTGGCGACAGAAAGTAAAAAAAAAAAAAAATCCTAGTTCGGATGAAACGAAGTATGTAAAAAACAGAACTCATTTCAAACTGTCAAAATTCCGTTAAGCAGTCCTTCAAAAGCCGTAGCAATTGTAATTGCTGACTGCTACGCGTTTCACCACTGGGAATCAGACGTGTCGGAGTGTGGGGTTTGAAGGTGAATGCTGACTTAATTCTCTCAGCTATCCACAGGAAAATTCGGCCCAATAAGCCACACAGAACAATAACACACAACAAGGAGAGTTCCCAAGGGCGGGATCGACTTTTCGAAACCGCCTACATGGTGATGTAGGATCACAGGTATCACACTGCAGACATTTATCAAATTGGGCCCATGCCAGCGAGTGAAAAGCGAGGAAAAAGAATTTAGCGAGTTGCTCTCGAGCTATATTACCAGTATTAACACAGTTATTTCAAATGTGATGGCATAGCATAGTGGTTAAAATATGTAATTTATATGCCAGAGGTGATGGATTCGAATCCAAGCAGATGTTTCTAAATATTTATTTTTAAATCTTCATCGAAATAGCTTTATCATTATTTTTATTCATTTCATTGATTCAAATGAATTTCTTTTTATTTCTAATCCATTGATGCGTCGTTTTAACTATCGTATTAACTTTTTTATTTGGTCTTATTTCTTCTTCGTTTCATTCTTTTTTCGTTTGGAATCTTTTCCTGTGTAACTTTAATTATTTTTATTTATGTACTGTAATATTTAACAACGATCCATCGATATAAAAACAAAGGCAAAATATGATACCAATGTTTGTATTGATAGTGCAGTGAATGTAACTCCATCCTCTGTCTGGAGTGTGGGACTACGACTGGTCAATTTCCAATAATACAGTACCAATAGCCGATATTTAGGTTTTATTTTTAGGCTACCAGTTTCGAGTTTACATTGAGTCATCTTCAGGTCTGCTGAAGTTGAGTAACTTACATGTTACAAAACACAGCAGCACGGGCATGCGTGCTCCTTGGACAGCTGTCAGCAACTCATAGTTGGATCACACATGCCCGTAATAATCTTCACGAGACTAGTTACAGTGTTGCTGTGCTTTGCAACACGAAAGTTACTCGACTTAAGCAGGCCTGAAGATGACTACATGTAAAGTCGAAACTGGTAGCCTAAAAATAAAACATAAATAACGGCTATTGGCGTTGTATTATTGGTGATAGTGCAGTAGTCTCAAAATGTGCTGGTTATGCAGTAGTCACAAAAAATTATCTTTTGGGTACTAATCATCATACACACATTTAATTCTTCTCGCATCATGAATAAAAAATATAAACGCTAGAGGGCGCCATTTCACTACGCGCCACATCACTGTTGCTATGCATATAAAAGTGGGAGCCTCGCTAGATCACGACAGTCAGTTTTAGCCCTGACGACGACCATGGAGGTAGTGGTCGAAAGCTTGGAGTTTTATCCTGAATTGACGCGGCATGTACACCGAGAGATTTTCATTCAAGAAATACGTCGCGAAAGACTTCGTAGCCACGCTACCTTTCTACTTTTGCATTGTTTCCTCAACAAAACCATAAGAAAGCACACTTCATTAACGCTAGGAAATGGCGATTCATTACCTAATTTCGATCCATGCCAAGCATGCCATATCACTTTACCTATAGCTGATGCACACAGAATCAAATGAACAGTTAAATGGATTTTGACTGCGTATTCACGTTTAGTAATTTTACGTTTTCCGTGTAGCAATTCAGGTGTTGCACCTGACGATGCGTGACACATGGGATAGTAACTGCAATAATATGATCGAAAATACGAAATGATTAAACATAAGAAATTAAATTGATGAACTAAAATAATTAAAAATCGCATGGGCAAAGGTTCCAGAGAAAAAAGAATGAAATAGAAAAATTAATACGATTATTAAACTGGCATGGGACAGAATCAGAAAAATACATGTGAGCAAATTATTGAATGAAAATAATGATCAGTGTCATTTCAATAAAGATTTAAAAATAGAAAAAATTAATAGTATTTCCCTGGATTTGAACCTGCCACCTTCTGCTTATCAACTACGTAGTTTAACTATTACTCCACTATATCACTTGAAATAACTGTGTTAGTGATAAGGATCTAGACTAGAGCAACACGTAGAATACTTTTTTTTTTTTTTTTTTTTTTTCTTTTATTCGTGAACGAGAAGCCACTTTGATGAATGCAAGCAGGGCGTGATACCTACAGTTCTAACTTAACAACCGTGTAGATGGTTTCAAAAAGGTGATCCCGCCCCTTGGGACCTCTCCTTGTAAATCTAAATTTTTGTGGTGCAGAACCCGTGGCTGCGGGTGAATGTAACCCTGCTCAGGCGTCTATTACAGGTTGTGAACATATAATAATCACTTGTCGCAGTGAACCGCGCAAATTTCCGAACAGACAGAAGCATCATTTCGCCAATAATCCAACTATCCCTGTGTATAAACGTACATGAACGTCATTACCAGCTCGTTTTCGCGGCAGTGCTGCGTGGTAGCAACGATGATGGAAGTAGCTGCTTGTCAGCGGAATACCGTGCTAGTGATCCGCTCCCGACAGCTCAATCAATTGCAGACACCGCGGCTACGGCCATACAGCGTATACAGAGCGGGCTCATCTTGTTGGACATATGGCCTTTTAAAACCAGTTAATTACAACATGCTGCTCCCGGTCACTTTGTTCATTTTATTTGCGATTTCCTATCTGATCGCGCGTATAACATTATATTAAAGGAGATAGTTTTTATTGTGTACCTGCTTCTTCACTCTTTCATATGGATCTCATCAATGGAAGCGGGCTTTTATGTCAAAAATGGTTCAAATGGCTCTGAGCACTATGGGACTCAACTGCTGTGGTCATAAGTCCCCTAGAACTTAGAACTACTTAAACCTAACTAACCTAAGGACAGCACACAACACCCAGCCATCACGAGGCAGAGAAAATCCCTGACCCCGCCGGGAATCGAACCCGGAAACCCGGGCGTGGGAAGCGAGAACGCTTTTATGTCACTGGTATTGCTCCGAAATATGAAAAATGCGCCGAGTGGAATTTGCACGCAGACAAAAATCGATGAAATTTGCGCCCTTTATCCCTGGAAACTGCCTTGTCACTAACTCACGGCTTACCTGCCGTCTGAAAAGCCCTCATCCATCCCCGTGAATGAGCGCTTGAATAATAATCGGCCTCGCCACCACTCTCGGCTGATTCGAGCAGTGAAAGGAGGGAGTAAGGGCGTCACCAGTGGTCGACATAACATAGCCCGCTATGCTCATTACTTTCACATAGTGCGATGGCTCTAGGGTGTTTTTCTTTTTTTTAATTTTTCCTTCTTTCTGTGGCATACTATTTGCTAATATGAAAAAGCCAATGGTGAAAGAATACCAGAATGAGATTTTCACTCTACCAACTGAGCTACCCAAGCAAGTTTGGGAGGTAGGAGGCGAGGCATTGGCGGAAGTAAAGCTGTGAGGACGGGGCGTGAGTCGTGCTTGGGTAGCTCAGTTGGTAGAGCACTTGCTTGCGAAAGGCAAAGGTCCCGAGTTCGAGTCTCGGTCCTGCACACAGTTTTAATCTGCCAGGAAGTTTCATATCGGTGAAAGAATACATTGTATCAGATTTGCTGATGACACCGTGATAGTTGCAGACAACAGTAAAGGAATGAATAGACTGCTTCATGTCCTATCAGACACTCGTAAACACGCGGAAAACAAAAGTAGTAGTTTACGGAAACTTCTGGGAGGAATTAAAAGCAGTGAAAAATGGATGACGTCAAAATTGATCAGATGAAACAGTTTTGTCGTCTTGGTGGTACGTATTTTCCCAGAGGACAATAGGTGCGTAATGGAAGTGAAACGAAGGATTGCATTGACAAAACAGGAATTTATAAGTAAGAAACACATTTTAACCAGCACACAAAGAAACACATCTTAACCGGCACCCACATGAATACAGATGTCAGTTATTCCTTTGCAAGACCAGTTACGTGGATTACGTTACTCTATGGAAGTGAAATTTGGACTCTGGGTAGATTGGAAAGAGAACGACGAAGCCTTTGGAATGTGGATATGGCAGAGAATGACAAGAACGAGCTAGACACGATTAATATTGCGACGTAGAGCTGTACACGTTACTTGCCTCGCTGAAAACTCGAATTTGTCTGAAGTAACAGATTTCTTGTTAATATGCTACGGCAAATGCGTAAAGTGCTGCAAGATATTCGAAAAAAAGCGTAAGCTGTAGGGAAAGACGGGTGATATAAAATATGTACAGGAACCAAGACCGAATTTAAAGGTTGGAAGATCAAGCTCGAATTGTGATTCGGTATTTTGCCTCTACCCGTGTTGTCCCCTCTACACGTTGAGGAAGCAACGACGGAAATAAAAGAAATACCTAGGAGTGGCATTAAAATTCCGCTAACGAGATTGTTATCCTCAGTGAAAGTGAAGAAGAGTTGCTGGTCCTGTGGAGTGGAATGGATAGTCTAATAAAACAAAATATGAATTGGGACTAAGCTGAAGAAAGACGAAAGTATATGGCGAAAATCAATCTTCAGAGCTTGAGAATGAAATTACAGGCATCGTAAAGAAAACAAGAATTATAATAATTGGATACAGTGTATTCTTGTTGCATTCTCCAGGTTAAACAGAAATCATTTCCGGGATGCATAGTCTTTTCATCGAATCCAAGGGTTAGAAACGATTGTCAAGCGTTTGTGGAACGTATGGGATTATAAATATTTTGTCCTGTCTCCTTTACTCAGCGTATTGTCAAATGTGCTATGTTTACTTGGGGTAAATCGGTGGTAGGTGTTCAGCTTACATCCATCTAATGGCCACCAGCTTAATATTCCAATTCTGACGAAGTGATTTCCGTTAAACGTTGTCACTCCGCGAGAGACACTGGACGGACTGGAAATCTCATCCAGGGCAGCTGGACTCAGTCTGCTGATAACGGAGTCCCGCTCTCTTACCCAGCTCCTCTCCTCCCCTTACCTGATGATGCTGTGTTTAAAGAGAAGTCGCAATGCTAGATTACTGTACCAAGCTGCGGGAACACCTGCACACGATCCAAAATTGGTTCAGGGATTGGCAGTTGAGAGTCAACAAACAAATGTAGTGTATTGCACATAAATAGACAGAAAGGCCTATTACTGGAGTATTAAACGACTGCTGAACAATCACAGGAAGCAGTCACATCTATTAAATATTCGGAAGTTTATGTACGGAACGATGTAAAGTGGATTTTTCACATAAATCCAATCATTGGAAAGGCAAAAGCCAGTCTTCGATTCATCGGAAGAACAATCAGCAAGTGTTCTCCACCTGAGGTATCCTCCATAGCTTTCGTTTACCCGATACTGACTATCGCTTGTCAGCCTGTGACCATTTCCAGGTAAGACTGGTAAAAAAAAGATAATCTGCTTGTTATGTAAATAAGAGTGTATGTATGCGCATATGTCTGGGATCTCATCCCAAAACTCAGGATTGATCTCAGTCATATTTGGTACAGAAACAGCAGGCCTCATGACAGGTTTGTAACATAGCTCCAATAGGAGCAGAGATAAAGGCAAACTCGTATTTTTTTCCAGTTCCTGGCATATAGTCTGCCCTGCATGACTGCCAGATTGTGTGGGCACAGCTTTGAACTGTGAAATTAACCTCCTTTGCAGAGCACAGGGGCAAGAAACGGTTTTCTGGGTCCTGACATGTAAGCTGACCTGTATGACAGACGTGTTGTGTTGGAGTAATATCGGCCTGTTCTATCGACGTTCTTTGCATGGCGTCTTATACGTCAGGGGCAAAGTGATTTTCAAGCCCCAGATGTGTAGCCTGCCCTGGATGATAGGTGTGTTATGGGAGTGGTGTCGATCTGTTTTATTGAACTGTACTGCAGGGGCTGTATACGCCGATGAGCATCGTTGGAAACAGGTTGCGATGGACAAAGGATGGATAGAGTGCAGGACAGCAGAAAATGAACAGGAAGAGTGGCGGGGAGCGGAGGGAGATGCATGAGGCCGGTGAAAGTTGTAGAGTAGTGGGTGGGAAAGGAAGAGAGGGAGGTCGAGATGGAAGGAGAGAAAGGTAAGAGAGTATGGTCAGAGTGAGGGGGTTCAAATGGCTCTGAGCACTATGGGACTTAACATCTATGGTCATCAGTCCCCTAGAACTTAGAACTACTTAAACCTAACTAACCTAAGGACAGCACACAACACCCAGCCATCACGAGGCAGAGAAAATCCCTGACCCCGCCGGGAATCGAACCTGGGAACCCGGGCGTGGGAAGCGAGAACGCTACCGCACGACCACGAGATGCAGGCAGAGTGAGGGGGAAGGAGATATATTTAGAGAGGGGGGGAGGGGGTTTGCAGGAAATAGACAAGGAGAGTGGCCAGGATGATACAGACAGAGTTGGGAGGATGAGATGTACAGACAGAGGGAGGAAGAGGTGACCCAAAGAGAGGAATGAGACGGAGATGTGTTCAGTATATGTGTGAAACGCATCCACTGGAAAATACTAGTATCCAATAAAGGACAGCTACGTTTCATTACAGGCTTGTTTAGTACACGCGAAAGCGCCGAGATGATGCTCATCCAACTGAGTGGAAGACGCTACAAAGGAGGCATCCATCTTGATGTAGTTTACTGTTAAAATAACGAGAGCGTACGTTTGCAGGAGAGTCAGTATATTGCTTCCCCCTGCATATATCTCGAGTACAGACTGATTGTAAAATTAGAGAGATTCAAGCTCACGCAAAGGGTCTCCAACAATCTTCCTTCCCGATCACCACTCGCGAGTGGAGCAATGTAACGGCCCCTAGTCATACATAACTAATTAATTACTTAATTAATTAGGGTGATACATCATTGTCCCTTGCCATGACACATTGCAGCGTCGGACACGCTGACAGCACAAGTTGTTCCTAGCGAATCGTTGCGTGTGAAGGGTTATGCTGTCCAGCTCGTATAGAGAAGGTCCGGCGCACATGCAAGTTTCTTGATGCACCATTAAGAGGTCTGCTTACCTCGCTTCTTTAAAGGTGTCCCAATGTACCAGTTGATCGTCTTTCAGTCCAAAAGTCGTGACTCCGCACAAGCGTTCTGTTGACTTTGAATAATGAAATGGTAGGCGGGGAAACCTTAACGCTGCTTTAAATGAAAAGTCTCTATCTAGTGGGATGGCACCTTGTTTTGATGAAACTGCAAGGGAGAAAAAACAGTTCTTAGAACCAGTGTAGTGGTAATACTTGAATGTAAGTTAACGAATTCTGAGCTTCACTTAACCGAGCACAGTTTGAAAATCTTTAAATCATCTCTACACGAATTAGTAACAGATCGGAGTCGCACATTCGCTAATTCGTGCAGAAGTGTTCTCTCAGTCAATTTTAACTCTGCAACCGCTTTCAGGTGAAAACATTTTCGGTTCACCGTACATGCGCTGTGCCTCTCGGAAAACTATTCAGAGTCTGTGTGGTGAGATGGCTTCATTTGTCGGTTTAATCGGCCAATGACAGATAACATTAAATAAATTTCTAATTAAAATATGAGCTTTACCCTGGAGCTGCTGCAACCAGTGTGGGAAGCTGTCGCTGTGGATGATGTCATTTAAACAGTTAATATTAAAAAAGTTATATGTTTGCTCACGTCTTCTTTCTCGCTCTACGTGATCATCTGTCGTATTATGGAAAGGGAACTGCTACCGATGATAACTGGTTGCTGGTGCAAGACAGATTCAGCGGAAGAATCTTAAGGAAAGAAGTCGCTTAAAAGACGCTCGTTCGCACGATTCTTGAGTATTGTTCATCTATCTGGGATCCCTATCAGGTAGGACTGATAGAGAGATAGAGAAGATCCAAGGAAGAGCAGCGCGTTTCGTCACGGGATTGTTTAGCTGGCGAGAGAGCGTTGCGGAGATGCTAAACAAGCTCCACCGGCAGACGTTACAATATAGGCGTTTTTGTATCACGGAGAGATTTACTATTGAAATTTCGGAGAGAAAATTCGAGAAATTAGAGCCAATGCAGAGGCTTACCGACAGTCATTCTTCCCATGCACCATTCGCGAATGGAACGGGGTTGGAGGGATCAGATAGTAGTACCGAAAGTACCCTCCGCCACACACCATTAGGTGGCTTGCGGAGTATGGTGTAGATGAACTCAAATGGGAATCTGTGGTGGGAAGGGGACGTTCTCTTCTAGAAACGCTATCGAGAAAAATTAGAGAGCCGAGATTCGAAGCTGGCTGCAGACCGACCCTACAGCGACCAACGTACATTTCACGCAAGGACCACCAACATATTAATATTAAGACTCGAAAGGAGGCATATAGGCAGTCGTTTTTCCCTCGCTCTATTTGCGAGTGCAACGGTTAGGGAATTGACTGGTAGTGATATAAGGTACTCTCTAATACGCATCATGCGGTGCCTTGTAGAGTTTGTATGTAGATGTAGCCTTTCTACGCAGCACGATAAAACCTGGATCGACATGAGGCATTAATGCCACAACGGGAAAACGGGAAATGACACTGAATCACCTAACCACACTTTTGTGACATAATCTTCCATTATCTGTTCAGCAGTCAAAACTAAATTCCGGTTCATTACAGATTTTTCCTTTTCGTTGAAAAAATTTTTTCAACTCCAGTAGATCACATCTGTTTTTTCACGAGTCGTATAGAAATCGACTGTCACGTTGCTTATGAAATCATAGTAACTCACAGTATCCACCTCAGTTATCTCGGTACATCCTGTATGGGTCCGTGTTTGAGAGGTTTCTCAAGACGGTGCAGTGGTGTCACAGAAGGCATTTCCCGCGTCTGCAGCCGACCGTGCTGGCTGGTTACATTCACCGTTACGCTAGGAGCGGACTATTACGGAGCAGGAAACGGGTTTGCGCCACCCAGGAAGCACAGCTCACTCTGCCGTTAGGACGTAATTTGCGACAGAACAAAGCGCACGCCGGATATTCGTAGCTCTGGACGATATCCATTAAGGACATCTGACGAAACTTCATCTGTACATAATTCCCAAGTCACCTGAAGGTGGAGCTGCTGTCTTCGCAGTGAAATACTGTCTGTTCCCAGCTGCAGCCATGCATCAGTAGGAGAAGATGGTGGTAGTTTTTATTATTATTATTATTATTATTATTATTATTATTAAAATAAAGGTGGCCGTCAAAGTTCAGGCGTTAGCGTTTATAAGGACACTGAAAGAAAAAACTAGCTGCGCACAGGTGACATTGCACTAATATAGACCGACACTGTCTCTACCCTTGATAATGACATTTCGACGAGCGAACACGACTGGGAGTTTGGAATCGGGAGCGTCCACAGCATACTCCTCATGAAGAAGCAGAAGGAAGGACAACACTTCCATCACCGAGAATGAAGAAACCCTGGTTCATATTCACGGTAGCCTGACTGAGTGGGCCCAAGTCGTGTTACATAAAATTCCAAAAACGTCGGAAACACTTCCGGGCGTTGTCCACAACCCCCACGTATTTCGGATTGGACGCCTCATCGGATCAGCGGTGCACTCAACAATACAGGGTGTTTATAAATGAATATCGCTATTTTAACCCTTTATAATATTTATTACATTAAACTTAGTTATAAATGATGTGTCAAATGAAAGAGCAACTCAAACAGTTTTACCAAGAACCTTATACCACACACAGAGTCTGTACCCAAGCGCTGGATAGGCTGCAAGGGGCCCAATGACAGGGCTTGCTTTGCATGGCCTAACGCCATACGATTTTTGCTTTGGGGCTTCAACAAGGATCGTGTGTACTTGCCTCCGCCACAAGCAGACCGCCCTGAATTAAGAAACCGGATTGAAGCAGCTGTTGCTACAATCACTGAAGACACACTTACCAATGTTTGGGAAGAACTCGGCTATAGACTTGATGTGTGTCGTGTGACAAATGGTGCTCACATTGAACATTTATAAGATTCTTGGTAAAACTGTTTGAGTTGCTCTTTCATTTGACATATCATTTATAACTGTAAGTTCAATACAGTAAATATTATAAAGAGTTAAAACCTCGATAGTCGTTTATAAACACCCTGTATGTATCATCTGACTCATCGGACCATGTCACACGCCTTCAGTTACATGTCCAGTTTTTGTTTTATGTTATTTTTCTTATTGAAGACGTGCAGCTGTAAGTGCCGTTGTGAGCAATGGCCTCTTCGCGAGGTATCCGACTCCAAATGTCCACTGCATTCGTTACCTTTGCAGTGTTCTGTCAGAAGCTGTTTGACATGAAACTGCATTCACTGACAGCATCAATTCACGTCGGGTTAGAATCAGATTGTCATTGACAAAACGTGACACACGCTTCCGTTCCCTGTCGGTTCGAATCTTATTATCTCATGGTCAGATTTCACGTATCTGAGTCGTCAGCGCGACGGAATGTCAATCTTAAGGGCCCGGGTTCGATTCCTGGCTGCGTCGGAGATTTTCGCCATTCAGGGACAGGGTGTTGTGTTGTCCTAATCATCATCATTTCATCGCCATCGACGCGCAAGTCGCTGCAGTGGCGTCAAATCGAAAGACTTGCACCCGGTAAATGGTCTACCCGACGGGAGGCCCTTGTCACACGACATTTACGTTTTTCTGCTCACACACAATGTTACATGGATACTAGCGGCACAAAACTCTTCGTAGATAAGCTGGACAGTTCGCATTGGTACAGCAGCAAATCGGGCAAATTCATTCACAGTGTAATCTCGGACACATTCAGATGCGACATATACTTTCTGTCACTTCTTCACGTAGACCCGAATTACTCTCCTCATTCATACAACCGACTTCACTGCCATGACTTACAGCAGGTGAAGAGTGTCACATGACCGCCTGGTACACGGTCTACGCAATCGGCACTGCTTCAAAGTGAGGACTGTCTCTCTTTTAAAGTGATGACTAATATTTCGTCTGGGGAGCTTCGTTTGTCAGCTGCTGGTTTCGCACATTGCTACGAGCGTAGAACTCACGTGTGACTTTGGTGCTGGCGGTGATCTAAGGAATAGGCCGCAGTTTTATGATCCAGGCCGAGAGCCTGCCCATAACGCACCGTGGCACAGGCCTCTCACGGCGACGCTGTTAATCTCAGCCTGGACGGTTCCGGTGAAGCGAAGCCCATCTCTGCGGAGCGGAAGCGCTAGTAGGGCGTGAACACGACCGACTCCGGATTCTCACAGCGCTGCCCTACATTCTGCCGGCCGGCCCAAGGGGCACACTGCTTGCGTGTCGAGAAGAATCCTTGTCTAATCTCTCACGTCGTCTCAAGGACCCTCGCTGTTACTTCTTAAGGGTCGCATGTGGCACGGAACCATATATTCGTACTCTCGAGTAATCTGTCTCCTCCTCCTCCTCCTCCTCCTCCTGTGTAGAGCTGGAGCGTGCAAGGGGGAACAATGCTTGCATTGTTCAGGTTCGGTATTTGGCCCATACTAACTGATGGAGAAAAAGCTGCTGAGACCATTATTCAGCAGAAGTAGATCAAGACTGATTACTTTTTCTATGTTTCTCCCTCGCTTCCTCTTCTTGGCTGTTTATGAGAGTCGGCTGGATAGAGTTGGTCCTGCACTAAAAGCAGGTTAAACTTAAATTTTGGGCGAAAACAACACTGTTCGCTTCCACCACCAAATGGTACATGTGCTCACTACCTTTCTGTACATTAGACAGCGCTGACTTAAAATAAATCAATACCACAAAAACTGACCACTGATTCTCGTCGAGTCAGATGATTGTGACGATTTCAGCCGTGTGTGGGACACAGTCTGCCATTAAAGATTACTTACGGCCACAGTGTAGCCCTCATGAAGAGTACAGACGGTAAAGTAAGGCGCAGATGACATTTGTGATACTTTGTGTGGACACGTTGAATCGGCTGTTTCTTGCTACTACTTGAGAGTAGTAGGCTATACTTGAGGGGTATGTATGAAAATCACAATGCATGTGCTGAAATCATTTTTTCTGCATATTAGAGAATTTTAGGTACTATCATCTTTAAGTTAGTCGAGTACCATTGGTGAGAAACTTCAGGAATAAATTTATGGAATGGCGTTAAGTATCCTTTTGTTACTTTGTCAGACAACTTTTGCAAAGGATGTCCTTTCATAACTTATCGATTCCAGGCAGCAGGAAGAAAAAAAGTACTATATTGTTGCGATCATATGGTTAACAAGAGCGGTCTTAGGCACGTGGCGTCGACTGTCGGCAGTTTGTGCCAATCACAGCGGTTTCCCACCCATTCTACTCACCGATTTTGGCTGCATGTTATTTGATTTCATGTTATTCACAAGGAAAAATGCTTTTGAAAGATTATTCTATAGAAGAATGTTGTATATTAGATTTCTATATCGATAACTAACGATGAGGTACTTAATCGCCAGTGACAGGGGGAGAAATTGATCGTGCATCAGAACAAACAAGCACCAGGTGCAGCTTGCCACTGAAGGCGTTCCTTGCTGCAAGCGGTTCGTTGTTCGTTTCTAGTAGTGTATGAATACTTCTGCCCCACTGTGTGAAGCCAGCTGGTACAGAATTTTTATTTACTTTTTGAAGAAGGATAATTTACTTAATTGCTTCGTAGGTACAGAATAGAAACGAAACCCCATACTGTTTGTTTACCAAATAGATCTCTGATTGTGATTCTTAGTTCTAATAAATAAAGCTATTCTTTGTGAGCAACGATGTATGAATACTTTTTCCGTGATTGTACATTTTCGTATGCGCTTTTCAACAATTAACAAAAATTCTTGTTGTGCCTATTATCCTTCGTCGTTAAATTCTTCGAACACTTTCGCATTTGTTCCCTTGCACAGCAGGATCTCGTAATTGCGGGGACACATCGCAATAAAAGAAACAATGACCAGACAAAGCTTGGAATACCCAATAGCAGCAACTAATTGTAGGCATGTTATTTCAAAAGCTCTAGCGTCTTGAACTTCTTTCGCGTTTCGGCGTCGGAATCACTCGCACATATATCCTTTCGCCCATACTCTTCCAAAATAGTACCGAATTAACACCCTGAAGGCACAAATTACTCTTACGACATAAGAGCTGTAATAGCGCCACCAAATAGAGAAAGGCATTGGATAAACTACTTGCACCACCGTGTTGACCCGCACTTTTGACGGAAAATAAAATACAACGTTTTTGTGTAGGACTTACGTGACTGCGCGACGTATCTTTAGTGTAACATTTTGATATCGCCTAATGTAATGTAGTTAAAGTCTGATCCTACTGTTCACCAAATGACGACATCCTCATGCAACAGTAAACGCTACAATTATTTTGATATGATTTACATACGTAATTAATATTTTTCAAACGAGATGCTGTGGACAGAAAATGTTTTCTTCACTGAAAACGGACAAAAATATTTTTTTGCTCAAAATTGTAGTTTCTTGTGGTGATCGTGCTCTTAAGAGCTCATAGAACTCTCTGCCTCCTTCATGTGAGACACGAAATTCGGCTAATATTAAGAAACACACACACACACACACACACACACACACACACACACACACACACACACACAGAGAGAGAGAGAGAGAGAGAGAGAGAGAGATGGGTACTGCAATCTAACGGATATTTTTATTTTTCGTTTGACGCGCATCTCATACAGTCTGTTCCCTGTAATTTTTTGGGGTTGCGAACTTAATTTTCATTTGTAATAATGCTCAACCAAAAAATGAGGTCTATATCTTCATCGAAAACACAAGAAGACAACACATTTGCACATATAAAGCCGGCATATCACGTTGGCACTTTGTCTATTGCACGACAGAAGTCAACTTTGTCAAATAAATTGGAGCTAATAATGAGTAAAATTGGCAGGCGAACTACGAGGGAACTCGAATGTATTCAGTCATACCGGTACTTCAAAACGCATTAGCGCATAGGATAATAATACATTCGGAACTGAGGCAAAAAACCGTTGGATCGGACTGTCGAAAACGGTTGCACGTTGTTAGGTTTAGGGATACTTTTTAGTTTGGTAAAATATGGAGGTCGGATTGTACCTAATGCATTTTGTGAGCTCTCGTGGTCAAATTTCGCTTATATATATACTAGCACATTTGCTAGTACGTAATGGAAGCCGGTGTCGCACCGTTGTTAAGGGTTCACCTCCCATCCCCCATAATAAGACGGGATTGTTGTAAGAAGAACAACGGTAATCGAAACATCCCGCATCTGTTGGGACTATACCTCGCAAAGCACTGTGGTTTAACATCAGCTTTCGGGTAAATAACTGCTTTACTTACTCTGGTCCCACTGGAGGGCTACAAGACTACAAGTTAAATGAAAGTAAAGGAACACATGCACGCTCCGAGTCGTATTTCGAAACAAGAGCGCTTTCCCATTTACAGAGTGTTCAAAAATGAAATGCCCAACCTGCCTCACATACGTGGTGACGCAAGCAACAAATATATTTCGTTAAGCAATCAGGTGTCGGAAATGCATGTGAATGAGTACGGAGTAACAAAGAGGTCATTGGACGTGCTTAAGAAAAGACCATATTAAATGTATAGGATGTAGAGTCTTCGGACTTATCCGAAAGAAGAGACGCTTTCTTCATGCAACAGCTACTGTGAATTAAGACACAAAGGAATTATAGACATTGGCTGCGAGCGAGCGTTCATTTTAATAGGGAAAGTTGAAAATTTGTGCTGGATCGGAATTCGAACCCGGGTCTACTGCTAACCAGGCAGATGAGTTGATCACCACGCCATCCGGACCCAGTGGTCATCGCAACTGCACGGACTACCCTAGCACACCTCGCCCTTTGCCCATTATCCTCATTACTCGCTGGTTTTCGCCGATTCCCGTACGAGTTCGAGCGTGGTTTGCATCTATACTGGAGACCATATTAATTATATAGTATATACCTTAATTATATACGTATGTGGTGCCCATTCTTTCGTACATCTGCCTAGTAAACAAGAGACCTGGATTCGAATCTCTGTCCGGGACAAATTTGCTACTGTCCCCATTGATTTAAGTCTACACCTGCTGGCAGCCAATTTCTGTAATTCCATTGTGTCATATTAAACGTGTTTCAGTCCTTTACTATTCTAATCAGAGTTACTATAAGTGTACAAAATGAGCACCATTAACGTCAGCGCAGAGTCAATGTCGACATAACAGGGCATCCCGTGTTCGATGATAAACGTGTTGGATGTTCTGTATGCATGCCGCAAGAGTGCAGTACAGGTCGGTTTTCGTGTAACCACAGAGAAGAAAAAATCTGATGGGGAATCTTACAGGTGATATTGAAGGCCAGTACACAGGTTCTCTCCAGCCGATCCACCCGTTTCTGAAACGAAATGTTAATGCTGCAAGTACCGGTTCTGCAAAGCGCCATGGTCCCCTCTTGCTGCAATTGCATCCTCGCTCAAATTAAGGGCTAGCTCCTCCAATAACATCGGCAGGTGGTCTCGCAAGAAAAGTCTGTACATTGGCCACCTGAGCGCAGGAGGCAACATATAGGGCTCAAGCAAGTAGTAGTCGCCTTCGATACCGGCCCACATGTTCACAGCAAATTGTCTTCGATGACCTTACTTAGTTCTCGTTAGAGAGTTTTTATCAGCCCATGCAAGCTAATTATGACAGCTGTACGTGCCTTCCTGAGTAACCTGAGCCTCTAAACGGAACGAACGAGGGTCTCCCTTATCCCTTTGGAGAAATAACGTATGAAATCATATGGAGGTGGATATTCTCCGGGTTATAGGACCTATACTGTGGTGGGACGAAAAGGATGGAACAGCTATTCATATTAAACTATGGTGAACACCGAACTCAGCGGAAATTTCTCTTGGTCTTGACGCGCACCAGTTCTTGAAAGCGAAACAGCACGTCTTCCTCGAATGTTCGTAAGTCAGTGGTTCGCCTGCATTGCGCCTACGCACCATCAGTGTGTCGGTATTCCGCAGTCAAGAGTGGATTGCAGTAAATGTGCGTACATTCACGGAGCTCGCCAACCATTGCCTTCAGCTGCACTGTAAACATAGTGCATGTCTCGCAGTTCTTTCCATGTATAGTGTTCCACGTTATGTTCTGTGACAGTCAAGCAGACACTACAGCGCAGCACACTGTTTACTGGCTCAATGCTAAGTACTGGACGTCGTGAACACCTACTATCTCAAATAAACTATCGTGAAGCGATGTATGAAGGCGATACTTATTATTTATCTCCTTTATCACGGTCGTACTTACCCATGCTTAGCTGTGCTCACTCAATATGCGTTACTGCCACCCAGTGGTTGCTTAACGAAATATATTTGTTGTTGATCTGTCAATTTGGGCAGTGAATTTTTTAACACATTGTGTTTGTCATGGAATTAAATTTTCCTGGAGACATACGAGTCTCAGCTTTATCTTTGATAAGGATAGAGGCTGAAGTATTTGTATTTCTGCGTGCTGTGCAGGGTTCATTCTTTCGGACTAACAATTGAGCTTTTCCTAAACGTTACATGAAAACGAAATCAGCCTTCTTACAGACATAGGAAGTTCCATTTTCTCATATTTCATCCTCTGAAAAATCATATTCAGTGTCCTTTTTGACACCCTAAGCTCTGAAGACGTACTAGCCAGTGTTTCTCGGTAGGTTGTCTGTTGCTACAGTAATCCCTGACTTCGGATTTTGTGAGAAAGACCAAACGACGCTTCCTCTTTCCTCGTACAATTGTGACATTTTAATTCAGTAAGGTGTATGCAGTTAATCGATTGTTTGGAAGTAAGTGATAAAAACCTATGATTGGGACGCAGTCACACTATCGATCCAATAATTTTCATTGGTTCTCGTAGTTCAATTTCATCTTTACGTGTGATGTATGAGAATTCGCTCTTAAATCATCCGCTCCTTACTGCTACTTTCTTTGGTTGGCCTGCTGTTTCACTGTATTTAATGTTAGTACCTAAGCCATTTAATCGAGACTAATTTCGTAATAATAC
The DNA here is from genome assembly GCF_021461395.2 of Schistocerca americana. Taxonomy (NCBI): domain Eukaryota; kingdom Metazoa; phylum Arthropoda; class Insecta; order Orthoptera; family Acrididae; genus Schistocerca; species Schistocerca americana. The sequence goes on along the minus strand of NC_060126.1, from coordinate 243,908,650 downwards.
TGTGAGAGAGGTACCGCAGTAATAAAATACAGGACTCACAATTGGGATAGCTGCGTTTTAAATCACTGATTTAGGTTTCTCCTGGTTTCCAAAATCGGCTAAAGCAAACTACTTTGAAAATGCTATGGCAGATTTCTTTCCACATTTTCCACCTTAAAGGGGCATTAAACCGTAATACTACTCCTGTCCTTTTTTTATAATTAGGCACGTTATCAACTTTTGGTGACACTAAACAAGTACGCGCAAAACGTACACGAAATGAGCTCGAGAAATTCGGAGGTTGTTCGGGGCTATTTGTTGGATATTTGAGATACAGGGTGTTTCAAAAATGACCGGTATATTTGAAACGGCAATAAAAACTAAACGAGCAGCGATAGAAATACACCGTTTGTTGCAATATGCTTGGGACAACAGTACATTTTCAGGCAGACAAACTTTCGAAATTACAGTAGTTACAATTTTCAACAACAGATGGCGCTGCGGTCTGGGAAACTCTATAGTACGATATTTTCCACATATCCACCATGCGTAGCAATAATATGGCGTAGTCTCTGAATGAAATTACCCGGAACCTTTGACAACGTGTCTGGCGGAATGGCTTCACATGCAGATGAGATGTACTGCTTCAGCTGTTCAATTGTTTCTGGATTCTGGCGGTACACCTGGTCTTTCAAGTGTCCCCACAGAAAGAAGTCACAGGGGTTCATGTCTGGCGAATAGGGAGGCCAATCCACGCCGCCTCCTGTATGTTTCGGATAGCCCAAAGCAATCACACGATCATCGAAATATTCATTCAGGAAATTAAAGACGTCGGCCGTGCGATGTGGCCGGGCACCATCTTGCATAAACCACGAGGTGTTCTCAGTGTCGTCTAAGGCAGTTTGTACCGCCACAAATTCACGAAGAATGTCCAGATAGCGTGATGCAGTAATCGTTTCGGATCTGAAAAATGGGCCAATGATTCCTTTGGAAGAAATGGCGGCCCAGACCAGTACTTTTTGAGGATGCAGGGACGATGGGACTGCAACATGGGGCTTTTCGGTTCCCCATATGCGCCAGTTCTGTTTATTGACGAAGCCGTCCAGGTAAAAATAAGCTTCGTCAGTAAACCAAATGCTGCCCACATGCATATCGCCGTCATCAATCCTGTGCACTATATCGTTAGCGAATGTCTCTCGTGCAGCAATGGTAGCGGCGCTGAGGGGTTGCCGCGTTTGAATTTTGTATGGATAGAGGTGTAAACTCTGGCGCATGAGACGATACGTGGACGTTGGCGTCATTTGGACAGCAGCTGCAACACGGCGAACGGAAACCCGAGGCCGCTGTTGGATCACCTGCTGCACTAGCTGCGCGTTGCCCTCTGTGGTTGCCGTACGCGGTCACCCTACCTTTCCAGCACGTTCATCCGTCACGTTCCCAGTCCGTTGATATTTTTCAAACAGATTCTTTATTGTATCGCTTTTCGGTCCTTTGGTTACATTAAACCTCCGTTGAAAACTTCGTCTTGTTGCAACAACACTGTGTTCTAGGCGGTAGAATTCCAACACCAGAAAAATCCTCCGTTCTAAGGAATAAACCATGTTGTCTACAGCACACTTGCACGTTGTGAACAGCACACGCTTACAGCAGAAAGACGACGTACAGAATGGCGCACCCACAGACTGCGTTGTCTTCTATATCTTTCACATCACTTGCAGCGCCATCTGTTGTTGAAAATTGTAACTACTGTAATTTCGAAAGTTTGTCTGCCTGAAAATGTACTGTTGTCCCAAGCATATTGCAACAAACGGTGTATTTCTATCGCTGCTCGTTTAGTTTTTATTGCCGTTTCAAATATACCGGTCATTTTTGAAACACCCTGTATTTGGTATATTTGGTGTACGTGGGCTGTGGTATCCAATATTTGCATCTAATATGATTTCTTTCTCCCATTTATCTTTGGATGTGACTGAAAATATCTGCATTGCAGTGCAAATGTAGACAATATGCGCCGTGTGCCTTGTTTTGGAACTACATTATTCCATCACTCATGGTATCGACTGTTGGTTGAAGAAATGCCGATTTTGCTCTTCGGTATCAAGTTTGGATTTCGTGCTACTTTGGTTATCCGGCAATGTTAGTTGTACGATAACAGTTATACTCAACAGTATGAATAGGGGTAGTGACGAAGAGATGGTCGATAGCGCCTCCTGTATTGTTTCACTGTATGCAATGGAAGAACGGCAGAACGACGCTGTGATGAAAAAGGTGTTTCGTCTTACGGTTATACTGCTATGTATTGTGTGTGATGCTATTTAGTGATTGGATATTTCCGTCTGTCTAAAAGTTGATATGACGATATTTATAGAGAAATCAAGGTGGATGGGGTAACAAAGTCAACAATTAAATTATAACTGCGTAACGAGCCACCCGAGACCGCTGCCCTCTCATACCAAAATACCCAGGCAGTATCCCTGAACAACCTCCGAAATGTCATCGGTGCAGTTAGGTTTATCATGTGGAAGTACGCGGGAATTAAAAATGTCATTGGAGATGTTTTAGATGTTTTATTTACCTTGTATTTGCCTTATATGAAGGTCTGTAAACATCTGTAATTCTTAGTATTCTTTTGTGGGAGTCATATCATTCTTACAGTTTATATACGAGTTACTTGTTTATAGATTTTCAGGAGCTGTTGTAAGATATCTGTATATTAGTAAACTCGGCAATGTTTCGCAATTGCTAAGTATGTATGGTAATTGGATATGCAGGGCGGGACAAATAAAAGTGGCCCGGAGAACAGAGTTCCATGGTACAAATAAACAAAGCAGAGGAATGGAAATACAGTACTAAATTGATTTTAGCAGGTGTTGAAAGTGATCACCATTCATTCTTGGAGCTCCTGGGCCTTGGTCAGTAAGCTGTTGAAGGGGAGTCGAAGCTGGAATTGCTGCAATCTCAATTATGAGGGTTGTTGCGATACACCTGAGGTTTGAGGCCTCCCCACACAAAGTAATAGCGCGCTGACAGCTCAGGTGACCTGGATGGTCAGCTAGGACCGCGACCAGACTGAACTCTGCGAACAACTCTTGTCAGGCCGTGAAGATTGTGTAAATGTGCTCCAAGGTTCAGCTGGCACCGGCAGTTGGCCATCCTGTTGGAAGTAACTGTAGGTCTTTTCCTCCTCCGTTAATACTGCCATAAATTCACGTCCAATCGTATCTACTTGTCCGGGCTACTCCTATTTGCCCCACCATGTACATCCTGACCTGCTTTTCCCTGCCCCTCCCCCGCTCTGTCCATCTCCCCGTCCTTCCCTCCATCTCTCTCTCTCTCTCTCTCTCTCTCTCTCTCTCTCTCTCTCTCTCTCTCTCTCCATTACATCGCCCCATCCTCTGTCTCTATCCTTGTTCCCCTTTTCTATGTCCATTGCCGGCTGGTGTGGCCGTGCAGTTCTAGGGGCTTCAGTCTGGAACCGCGTGACCGCTACGGTCGCAGGTTCGAATCCTGCCTCGGGCATGGATGTGTGTTATGTCCTTAATTTAGTTAGGTTTAAGTAGTTCTAAGTTTTAGGGGACTGATGACCTCAGATGTTAAGTCCCATAGTGCTCAGAGCCATTTGAACCTATGTCCATTTCCTTCCCGCCCCGCCCCTCTCGGTTCACGTGCTCTCCTCCCTCATCTTGAGCCTTGTTTATTGTTATTGCAAACGAAATCTTAATTGGGAACTGAAGGCGCTTAAAATGAATAGGTGAATTGTGGGGATAGTAGCTTTGGTTGTAGTAGTTCGCTTAGATTTAATCTGCGAATGAGCAACATTACAAAATTTCGGATGATTCAGATTCGTATTGCTATTCTAATCCTATTTTCTGTGAACCCGACGGTAAAGGAAAAAAAGGAACAAAACAGCACATTTTTGTCTATAGAATTTTTGTTTCACATTATATATCGTGAGAAAGAATATGTAAGTGAGGAACAATTTCTCTAATGGTTTGCTTGTCTTGCTACCGTAGTTGAAATTGACAGCAAGAAAGAAATCGAAACCGCGCATTGTTACAGCACAGAATTTTCTTTCTCGGAATCGATTGTGACAGACAGCCTGCATATTGTCGATTAAAAAGATATGTAGCCAATGTCCGTTTGAATATTTATTAGAGTGTCGTGTAAAAAATAAATTAATTCGGTCAATTACTCGTGGAGAGTTTTGGTAACAACGTTAAACAACGACTTCTTTATGGAGTACATAGATGAGTCAGATCCAGACGAATTACAGTACATAAGACTGTTACATTTGGCATATTAGAGGCTGAAGACTGTTACATTGTGCATATTAGAGGCTGCAGTGGTACGGCATCAAGATGAGCGTGTATACAACTCTCATTACTGTGCCCAAGTGCTTAAAGAGGAAACCGTAAGAGCCTTCGAATTCGGTTGTAAATAAAGCAAAGAACAAATACAGGTGAGTGGAAAATTGGTACGAAACTAGCGTGTGTTCCAAAACAAAACAATTTACAGCTGAAGTCCCCATTACCCAGCGTCATAGTGAAACACACGTGGTTATGCCGCTGGATCCTTCTGCCATCTCGGAGGTTTAGCAGAAGACGGCAGTGGTAGCCTAGAAAAGGGGTGGCGCGGTATTTGCCTGTGAACTCGCTCCTGCAGCAGTCCCCTGGCGACGCAGCGGCGGGGGCCGCTGGTGCGTGGCTGCGGAAGCAGACTGGCTGGCGGCCTTTTGAGGACCGCCGCCGCCGTCCGCGTGTTTACGGCTGTGGCTGCACAGCGCGCAGATCCGGCGCGGCCACATCTCGCCTGCTCAGCACGTTACGTCATGCGTGGCGGTCTCCACCGACCGCTTCGTCCACACAATGGGAAAGGACGCAGGACTGCTTACCGACTCCGGGCGCCGCTTTGACCCACTAACCGCGCCGCGCATTGTGCTACACAGGCGTACGTGTTGCCTTTGCTTACGCCGCTCCTCTGTCTCGGTTCCTTTATCCACCCCAGTTCCGGCTGCGCAACTACAACAAACGTCTCTGGTTACCGTGAGATTATAATTCGAGTAACAAATGAGCGTTCACTGGCAGTAAATCCTGTGGTGGTGTTTATGTCCTGTTAGTTGTGATTTTAATACGAATGATCGTCATCATCCAGCATTGGTTTAGGCATCCTTATCTGTTGCAATTTCAGGTAGACTGCAGCTCGTGCTTCCATCTCTATTTAGGGCGCCCAACATTTCTTTTCGCGTGAGATGTACATTAATTTAGGCATTCGTTCGTCTGACATCCGTCGAATGTCTTCATGGTATTCCTTTCTGTACTCCTCTGTTTTCAGATGTACACTTTAGACGCCATTTCCCTATTCTCTATCCGACCTATGACTATGTAACCAATTACGGCTCTTAGGAGGCTCATCTCTGTTGCTTCAGTCCTCCTCTGTTGACTAGCGGTTAGAGTCCAAGTGCTTAACCATACCAGTAGAGCTGGTACTACCATCAAATTATAAAACAATACTGTCTCTCACCTAATTTTTTTGAGCACACTGTAATTAATAGTATCTACTAGTTGTTGAAATTTTTGCAATTTATGTTTTTGGTCATTGAAAGTAATATGTGAGACCTCACATCTAAAGTATTTGAAAGTATTTATTTTCTTAGTTGTTTATAGTCAATTGTTATTTTCTTAAATGCTCCGTACTGTGGAATGTCATTATCTCAGTTTTAGTTTTTTCTTCTTTCCTATTACCATTCGCTGCCTTGTGTAAGGTGGATTGCTCGCACTAACACGATTCATTGTACCATTCAGTAGTTTTAGAGACACTGCGGGCTGATCGTCACATGAAGATGTTACATGAACATTATTTTCTGGACCATGTGTAGCTAGGGGCTAGGATCGTGGTGATCCCAAGCATCTCGATGTCTGTGACAAATTCATGTACCCACTTTACACACTCGTGCACCTAAGTATTGTGAGACTGTGTGTGCGTGAAATTAAATTTCTCACGGATTCGCCCGACTCTAGCATCTACTTGCACACAATCGCAAAAATAACACACCTGTAACACCTCCATTCGATGATCAGGGTTGCCGTGGCTCTCAAACTAGTTAATGCTCCAATAAATCGTGTTCAATTGAGGAAGCTACTGTTTGTATACCAAACATCCACAGTTGATGTAATGATATGCTGTAGTGTAAATTTCACTGGTTCTTCAGTATATGACTAACTTGCCCATTATCACTACTTGCGCCTTACAGGTTATAAAATGGCCTGAAATACGCAAGTGTCAGTTGGTACTCCGTAACTGAGTACCCATTGATACCCGCTGACAAATCCGGCAGTGCTGGTATTCATTTCGTCAGAAACGGAAACAAAAAATCAACTGTGTTTAGAGTGTAAGTTTCATTTCCGTGTATTCATCTTCGAAATTATGTAACAGCTGTACAAATAAATGCGCAGAATATAAAAATATTTAAGTGCAGTATCCAAATTAAGAAACATGAACCCGGCCAGTTTCTGTGCGCTGGGCGCAGCTCCTACCCATGTTTACAACGCGATTTGGTGCACGTCTCTACTGCAGCGCCTCTTCATCGCTTTATAGGCGGCTATTGTTTTCGCCTACAGCCTATTGCGTTTCGCAGTTAAAAGCTGTCAAAAGCGACGCTAGTGTCAGGGATTTCCTTAATTTAACTCGACTTTACGAGGGTCTTAGTAGTAAAGAAAAAATGTATTAAAACTTCATGTATGATGCGACGGTTTATCACGCATGTCAGTGGTGAAGGCGTCACATTCCTTGAACATCGTAGAGTGACATACTTGCATAGGTATATTCAGCCCCATATGAGGATATTGTCTGTGAAATATGTTCCAAATAGAGTTAGTAGCAAATGAGTAATAAATACAAACATCAACATTTTTTCAAGCATTTCAGTGTTTATGACCTCAGAACCCCTGAGGTGGTTCCAACCCGACAGTGACTGTTGCCTGACAGTCAGGAACACGCGTACCAAGTTTGGTTGGAATCGGTCCAGTGGTGTAGGAAATGCGGAACATACATACACACATACATCATACATACATACATTTTTATAATGTTTATGGATCCCAATCGTATATTATACAGGAAACGGAATTAAATGACTCTGCACAAACTTAGCTCAAATTGTTTTCACACCATTTCTACTCCTACTCAGACCAGGGGTGAAATGTCGCCGGGATTGTCACCATTCCGAGCAGCAACACCAGAAACAATGGATTCGACCTAATCTTATTTCGACTGATTTTACATGCCACCTCCTTCACACCTCCAACGGCATTCGTAGCGTGCTATGCTTTTCTTTACCGCCCGCCCACACCACCCTCCCAATTTCTTTTGGAGATAGCAGGCCGTACCTGTACCAAGTTTAGTTTCTCGAGGCGTTTCAGGGTTATGCTTACACGTCAGCACTTCCCCACCTTTACCCTCGCATATAGAGGAGCGATGAATGACATACCCCAAGGGTCTCCCTCGCAAATAGAGGTGCCACGAATGACATACCCCAAGGTAACCGTCTCTAGGCAGTAACTCATACGTGTACTAAGTTTAATTACTTTGCTGTCGGGGTTGCAGAACTCTACTGACGCGACAAAATATTATGACCACTGCCTACTGCAAAATTCAGTGTCTCGTGGATCGCTGCGGGCACGTGAGTAGGAATAGAATATAAGCGAAGTAGAGATGAATTGGGGGGGAATCATTCTAGCAACGATATGGACCGTGAATGGGATAATCTGCTGACACACGCTTGTTTCAAAATGGGCAGATCGTTGTAGTCCGGTGACTGGGAGCAAGCATCTCAGAAACAGGAAAGCTGATCGGCTGTTGGCGTGTTGCTGCCGTAGACATCCATGGAAAGTGATTCAAGGACGGCGAAACCACGGGTAGGCGAAACGGTGATGGGCGTCCACGTCTCATCACAAAACGTATGTCTGCTTTGTAAAACAGGATAGACGGCGAACTGTGGCAAATCTGACGTCACAGTTCAGTGCTGGTGTAGGTGCAGTGTTTCGGAGCACACCATTCAGAGCACATTGTCAAATACGTGTTGCCGTTGTGTCCATCGACATCGTCAATCACGATGGCAGTCGGCACGGGATCCATCGAGATTGGACAGTGGATCAATTGAAATGTGTCGCCCGGTTAGATGAATCACCTTAATTGTTTGCAGTCGTCCCCGAGGCCTATGACGCCCTCCAGTAGGATAATGGTCCCTGTCACAATGCCAGAATCGTGCCACATGGCTCTGAGGAACATGATGATGAGCTTAGGTTCGTGTCTTGGCTACCAAATTCGCCTGGTCTGAGCTGATGGATGGAACACATTTGGGATGCCAAGCGGCGGCTGCTTCGCGCCCACAAACCACCAGCCCGTAATTTACAGAAAACCTACCAGAGAGTTGTCGAAATTATGCTACGCACAATAGATGCTGTATTGCGTTTCAACGACGTTTAACACGCTAGTAAGCACGTAGTCACTACTTTTTGGTGGATCTGTGTATTTGTGACAGAATGGAGTGGAACTGACGAGGGATCATCCTGGAGTCTGAGGTCACGCCTGTGTGACTCCCTGTAACACCAGAGAGACTTGGTGAATCCTCTCTGGGCGGAGAGACGGTTTTGGAGTCACGGTAGGTGCATAGCGTGTCGTGTACTGGCAGAAGAGTGGGTAGCCGGAGCGGCCGCGGCTAAGCCTGCAGCTATGCCGGGCACGTAGCGCGGCTTCCTGCCGCCGTCGCTTGCATTGTAAACCTAGTATGCTGGCCCTCCTACCTGACGCCTCCTGGCTCAACGGCTTGGCGTACCTCACCTCGTTCTGGCGCTTGGCTGTATTTGCTCTCTACCAGAGTTGGAAGAAACGCACCAACTAAGCACTGTATAAAATCCGCGTAGGATTTTCTTCGTTTATACGTGTTTCTTTGAAAAACGGATGATGTATTTCCGCCGTTTACTGTGATATGCCACCAAGACTCCTCATCTGTATACAAGGAGTGACAAAAACGAAACCGGACTACTCCCTTTACGAAAGAAGATTTGTCGTTGTTAGTGCAAGCTGTTTTTCGACCTTAAACTTCGTCCATACTCCGTAAAAAAAAAAAAAAAAAAAAATCGTGCGATTGACTCAACAACAGTGAATGAGCAGTTCATAACAGAAATATTTTTGCACTCCGCCGACCATGGAACGAATTCAGAGACGCGCAGCAAGAATCGTATCAGGTCGGCGTAGTCCTTACGAAAGTGTAACAGAAATTGTTGGGGAACTTAAACGCGTATCCTTGGAAGAATCCTTATGTGGTTCTCGCGAAGCGCTGGAGCATAAGTTTAGAGAACCAGTACTCGAAGAAGATTGTGCTACTGTTGCACTGCCACCAAAGTATATCTCGCCTAGGGATGATTACAATGAGGTCAGAGCGATTAGGGGACGTGCAGTCCCATATACTATTCGTGGAAACCAAGTTGACATTGTTTTCGTAGACGTGACTGGACGTCGCCGCGACTATTGCAATCACGAAGATGAACACAGTTGTAGAATAGCTGGTTTGTCGCAAAATAGTAGTCAAGGATGTTTCTGCATCCATTTATTATTCATTAAGCGTTTCGGGCGCTGCCCATCGTCAAATGACCTGGTGACAGAGTGGCAACAGAAAAATATTCTTACACTCTAGCAAATATACACAAGTGCCTTAAAAGATGATGTATACTAAAATATGATTGAACAACAAAGAAATTTAAAACAAAATACGTACCATTCAGTGCAGAATGAATATACAACTTTGAAAGGAATGTCAATCAACGTTGAAAGAAAAAGAGTTTACTATTTCACTCAGCAAATAACTTTAAGACTAACATTTATTTGCCGAGTGAAATAGTAAACTTTTTTCTTTCAACGTTGATTGACATTCCTTTCAAAGTTGTATATTCGTTCTGTACTGAATGGTATGTATTTTGTTTTAAATGTTTCTGACGTCATAGCATGGAATAAAACGTTGGGAAGTCTTTCCGAACGTGCAGAGCAGTACCTAGCATGTCAAACATTCCGAACGTGCATCTGAGCGTTGGCCAGTGAGCTGGCAGAACGTCGCTTACGTCACATGGACGCCATCTCCCCAGACTAGATAGTTGTGAGGAGTCATATTGGCATTCAGTTGAAGTCTATATGTATATGCAGTTTCTGAGCACCAGCAAATTGAGAATTTCTAGAAAACCCGTCGTTAATTGTATGATTCGTTGTAATAAAATGACGAGGAACATCACATTCGTCGTAAAAGAATTATTGTAACTTGAATATTGTGATAGTATGCCATTAAAGGCAAGGGCACATAGAGAATTCATCAGAAACGCAGTTTTCTTGGTACAGTTTGTCGTTATTAAATTTCAGTCAGTAACATAGTTACGATTAAAGCTTTCGGGGTACGGTAACACGCTAGAATTGGCTGTCAAAGATTTAGTGGTCGGTTTAGCGCAGCCGGCACGGTAGCTCAGCGTGTTCGGTCAGAGGGTAAACCAACATTAACTGAACGGTTCAACGAAGAGCCTGAACGGATTTCATCGGCGTCCGCCCCTAACGAATTCAACGAACAATATAGAACAAAATGAGATAAAAAAATGAATAGCGTTACAGATTCGTTACAAGTGTGAAGGTGGTGGTGGAGTGGGCTCGCGTCCCAGAACATCTAAATATTTTTTTCTAATTTTCACGTTTTTAATAGGATCTGATACTTCCTGATCAGTTTAATATAAGTGTATACTATAATATTCGATGTTCTGTAAATATAAGTCTACTTTTTTTTAGGAATGTGTTTGTTCGATTGGTTTGATTTACAGGACATCTTGTACTGCTTGTAGTAAGATATTTTATACTTTTTTTCTTTTAAGTTTCGTAATTCATATGTTGTAAAGATCTGCAGCTGAATGGGGACAGTGATCAAGTAAAAATGTTTCTTAGTGTTTTACTAAAAATGGGAGAATGATGAAATAATTTTCATCTTACGTGAAGAACGATTGTAAATTTGTATCGCACTATTTCTAATGGAACGTTTATAAGCCATTGTCCTTATTGACTGGACATGTTACTTTCATTGTGCATTAAAACATGTCCATGGATACTGAAGTTTCTATTTATGTATATTACAGACATAACAACGTGACCAGTATATGGACACTGTAAGAAATGTGCGTTTTAATAGAGCTAACCTAGGAATTTTACATGGGCCCATTTCGTACACAGTATGATTTACGAACTGGAACCATCTCACAACTGCCATGTAGCGCGTTGCGATCGCGTACACTACTTTGGGGCACACGTACCATATGGACAAGTCGTATCGTTTCTGAGTGTTCAGCAGCACACTGAACTCGGCACGCTCAACGTAGACGTCAGAAAGCACGGTCCGTCTGCTGACGGCGTTATAGATATCTCGCTGGACATCAACTCGAGGGAAGTGCTTCCTAGAGGCATGATCCCTTGGAGGTGATAATGCCGTTGTCTTCCTCCGACTTCTACACCTACAGTGCCTGAAAAAAAAGTGAAGCACCCAGAAGGAAAGGTAGAAACGAAGTAAAAATGGTTCAAATGGCTCTGAGCACTATGGGACATAACTTCTGAGGTCATCAGTCCCCTAGAACTTAGAACTACGAACTTAGAACTACTTAAACCTAACTAACCTAAGGACATCACACACACCCATGCCCGAGGCAGGATTCGAACCTGAGACCGTAGCGGTCGCGCGGTTCCAGACTGTAGCGCCTAGAACCGCTCGGCCACCCCAGCCGGCTAGAAACGAAGTAAAACTTCATGTGTTGGCATGGTGTGTGTTCCAGTGATTACAGCATCGAGTCAGATTTACAGAGAACTTGAGAATAAGAGCTCACACAACAGTATGCCATCCCGCTCCCCTCCGAGATGGATGGACGCACTGATTCGGTTGGAAAGGGTGTCGTGAGGTCTGAGCTGGTCCCACACATGCGCTAGCGTCACGCAGACAGCTCATACAGACTTGTGTCGTGAGTGAACGAGCGTTTTCCTGTTGAAAAGTGACCTGCACAATATTGTTGCATTCGAGGTAGCACATCAGGACGAATCGAGTCAGAGACGTATTATTGTGCTGTCAAAGTTCTGTCAGATACTACCATCGGTGACCTGGAATAATACGCGATGGCTCCCCACACATGGCACCAGGAGTAACACCGATGTGCCTACATTGTAAGAGTGGAACCTCTCTCCAAGTCCCCCCCCCCCCCCCCTTCCATGCTCGCCAACGATGGTCATCCAAGGTAGTGCAGAACTGCTGAACACAATGAGACGCCATTCACCAGCAGACCATGCTTCCCGGTCATGGCAACAGGCCAGAGACAGCCGTTTGTGTTGTGGTGTTAACGACTGGTGACGGTCATTCCGTATTCTGGTAGTCTCCGATCCGTGGTGCGTGGTGACATAAAGCTTCAGAGTGTCCATTACTTGTTCTCGGATGGCAGGCGCAAATGTGAGAGGGTTATGGTGTACTTGATGCACAAAATCGACCCACCCATGTGGTGGTCAGACGTGGTCAATGGGAACCTTAGAGAGTACATCTGCCGCCACTTTCCCACCCAGTCCAACAATGTGGCACACTGCCACATCCGAATACCTCACAGATCTGGGTGTTGGTTGATTCGACCAGCCGACAAAATGGAGACCCACAAAGAGGCCCCTATGAAACTCCATCATGTGCTCATAAACGCTGTCTCACACGCGCTATTGCATCTCCGTGTCTTTCAAGGTGATCACTGAACATCCGATGCTGTTCACACCACTTATATACCCTACCCGTCCTGGTAACAACACTAAACACCAGTAACAGTAATGCACTCTGACGGCAGTTCTATTTGTCTCAGAGAATTCCCATTCCTGTCATTTACATGCCACTGATGATGCGCATGTAAACGAAGTTACATCGACGATGACCTTAGGATGCTTTGTGTGTGTGTGTGTGTGTGTGTGTGTGTGTGTGTGTGTGTGTGTGTGTGTGTGTTTATGTGTGTGTCAGGCATTGTACACGTATACTAACCAGCCACTACGGTATAGATAGCAGAGGGTGTGAACTGACTTATCCACCCACTTATAGGGGGACCAACTGTTCAACCTGGCTCTGAACCACAGTGCAGCTCGGTATTATAGATATTAACAAACATTGCCAGAGGTGAAACAGCTGATGAGTAAGAATAGATAAATTGTGTCACTTTATATGGAATCGAACGCCACACCTTTGAGCTATATAGTCTGGCTCTTAGCCAGTGGCGGAGATACATTTACCCAACGGGTCGCCTATTCTGATCAGCTTTCGCACGACTGTAGTTCGTACTGAGATGTAACAAATGCTGCTGTAGTACGATACGCCCCTCTGACATTTCCGAGACTGTTGAACAACATATTACGGCGCCAGCTGCCCAGCAGAGAGGTTAGCGCAACCGGCTTGGGCGGCCAGCTGGAACTCTATCCGTACTGCGTTGGCTCTCGACATCTTATTTTCCCTAATATTCCACCAAGAACACATGGTGATTCTTGGATCTCCGTTGAAGGTTCTGATAACAGTTACATTTCAAAATCACCATGATCTTGTTCAAAGTATAGTGTAACTGGTTATGAACAGTTGACTAATCGCTCAACCACTTCTAGTGTCGAAATTAGCCTGTCTGCAACACAGCAGGTACGAAAGCAACCAACCGTGGCCCATTCTACGAATAGAGGACGTAGATTCTCTCTATTAATGCTTTAAAAGCGATACAAATACAGTGTACAATATTCAAAACAGGTAGACCCATCACTGCTTTACGGGTATGAATGTTCGTCTCATCACGATTTCATATTGCACAATGATTATGTGCCTCCACAAATGTGCATAAGAAAGTAAGTTACTCATGTCGTCTCACGATAAAACCATAGCCCAACCAGAATGAAGCAGTGTCAGAAGAGATTACAAAAGAAGGGACCGTTTATGAGAAGTTGCTCCGCTTACACTCCTCAGATTTAGTGGTAAGGCCGTCAAAAACTGAACACAGATCAAGCATGAAAGCAGCATAAAAATTGTGAACGGTCTACGCTTTCCAAGTGCAACCTTGAGCGAAGCAGAGAAGCGACGGTGTGGACTGCAAAGCGGGTGAGCCGTGTCCTTTGTTCTGATTTATTTATTATTCGCTGTTCGCTGTATTCGTAATTTGTGTCTGTGTCGTGGTGTAACGCCCGTTTGCTACAGTGAGGTGGAAGGAAGGGATCTGTAATGATGACTGTTGATTCTGCAAAAGTACTCTATTAGCAGCCGAAAGGAAGCGGATTTCGAATGCATACCGCAAACGTTCGATGGCAAGGCGACAAGTCAACCGAATCCTCCACCGGAAAACACGTCTGATGTGTCATACACAGCATTAGTGACAGTTCGTGTGTCATATGATAGGAATCTATTAACGACACACCAAATTTGTACGCCTGGTAAGAGAGTGAGATATGACTCCCTGCACGATTTAGGTGTTCGTATGAATGCGGATGTGATCACTCCCAAGGAAATGATGAAAACATAATGAATTTGTCACATAGCCTGCAACAAACGAACGTAACGGTTTTACATTCACGCAGGTTCCTCTGTGCCGTGTCAAAACAAATGTTTTTGAAGTTGCGTTCCGTTTTCACTCTTCCTGTGAGGCGTCTTTGTGGTATTTCGCTTGCTCTCGCTATTTATCACATTTACTTGCGACGGTAATGTATTCTTACCACGCGACTTGTATTCTATAACCAATGTATAGTATGACAACTGCTTTTCATCCATGCTGACGATACTCAGTGGCTGCTCAAGGATAGACGTTTGAAGAAGTAGAGGAAAAGTTGACTTCTGCGCGAGATACGTTTGTCTCCTACTACTCATCTAAAGCCAAATCCCAAGACTCACGTGTGTTCATTTCACTTCAAGAATAGAGGAGCTCGGCGGGAACTGGACGTTACATGGCAAGGCAAACGACTGGGGCATTGTTCAACACCACTATATCTGGGTGTTACCCTTGACCGAACTCTGTCCTTCAGGAAACAAGTCAGTTCACGGAATAACATCTTGAGGAAGCACACATCCACCGCCTGGGGAGCAAGTCCTCCCGTCCAGAGAATTTCAGCTCTTGCTTTGTGTGTGTCCGCTGCAGAGTATGCTTCACTTGTGTGGAGTGCATCCACTCGGACCAAACAGGTTGATATTGTAATCAGTGAGATCATCCGAATCTTGTCGGGATATATGAAGCCAATTCTAGTCGATAAAATCTACCCGATTGTTGGTATGGCTCCCCCCACTATTAGAAGGGCTGTTGTTGCTGATATAAAGAGGGCTAAACAAACTTATGATCACTGGCATCCACTGCATGACCATCAGGTTGAGTCGAGAAAGAGCTTCATCGCCAGGACTCAACCACTAGAGGGAACAGAGTAACCTCATCACCAGGTGGAAGAGCAAGTTAACATCTGATATCCCTGTAAAGGAAGAGCAGGCAATGACTTGCCCTACCCTATTTGGAGATCGCTCAATCGTCTTAGTGTGGGCGTTTCTCTTTGCAAGACGAAAATGCAAAAATGAAGCATTCTTCCAGCTGATGGAGATACACCCTGCGAGTGCGGAACAAAACAAGACCGGCCCACCTGCTAATTTGTTGGTTCAAATGGCTCTGAGTACTATGGGACTTAACTTCTGAGGTCATCAGTCCCCCAGAACTTAGAACTACTTAAACCTAACTAACCTAAGGACACCACACATATCCATGCCCGAGGCAGGATTCGAACCTGTGACCGTAGCGGTCACGCGGTTCCAGGCTGAAGCGCCTAGAGCCGCACGGCCACACCGGCCGGCTGCTAATTTGTCCTCAACTTGAACAACCATGCACAACACGGGAAACAACAAGGCCATCGGAGTTGCTACCTTCTGGTAATGCTGACTGGGCACGGAAATGAATGAATGAGTATGACAGTTGCCAAGACTTCAGAAAGAGAACAGACACTTCACTGACCGGAAGGACAGTTCATAAAGCTGTGGAAAAAAAAAAGAAAAATAAATGGCACTAGAGGGTTTTGTACCCGGATCGCCCGCTTCGGAGTCCAACACCGCGACCACTTAACCACGTCTCCACGGCTCTAACATACTCTTAAATGTTGCACTTGTTAAGCTTCGACCGTTCACTGTTTCTATTTTTTTTCCCCATAGTAAAGTATACCTTCTTCCTGTTCTCATGCTTGATCTGTGTTCAGTTTTTGGTGGCCTACCAACTGGGCCATCTTACCACTAGTCTACATCTGAGGGGGAGGTTCCCTTGTAAGACAAACGGGTCCTCCGGAATGAAGCAGTGGAATGCGGTTACCGGAGCCTGAAGGCTGGGTTGATTGGGCTGCCACTCGCGTGTGGACAGACAGTGGTGTAGGCGCCGTGTTGGCCGCGCCCCGTGTCACCCAAGTCGTGCGTGCAGCACGCGTGGACTACGCGCCAGGCGCGCCCAACGACGGGGCGCCGACTGTTACCCGTGCCTTCCGTGGTACGTGTCAGCCATGCGTAACATTTCTTCAAAGCGTTCCACATAAAAGGACAAGGTCAGACACTACATTAAAGCCACGTTGTCTGCAGGTCCGGTAACCCGGTAGTGCAACAGTTGCTCATACCGATAGTAACAGACATGCAAGGGTCTCTCATTTTCTTGTCGTTTCCTTCTTTTAAAGGACTCAAGCTAAAACTTCTGTCGTCAGCATACCTTCTATTTGAGTATGGAGGTCGTACAATGGAGAGCTCGTATTTCTCTCTCTCTCTGTTAGTTTCTTTATTATTAAGTCATATTTCCAATAAAGGTCGGTGAGACCGCGGCATAACAGGTAATTTGTTTGCTGTGTGTGTAAATCTAATTTTATTCCCTTAGCTTCAAGCATATTGCAATAAGACCATTTACATCGTGTATTTTAAGAGGAAAAGAGCCTAATTTTGACATCCCTCTTCAGGCGTGGCATGCCGAGTGCCTATACGATAATAGTGGCGTGGAAAACCCGTACGAAATTGAAAACAGAAAACAGTCATAGCTCAGATTCTGAGCAAGAGTTGGATGACGTGCGCGAATTCTTCTGATGGTAGCGGTTTTGGTGGCAGTGATGAAAACACTGTGTGTATTTTTACGAAAGAAATAAGTTTTCCAAGCGAAGGAAGGAACAACATCCATTGAATACAAGAACTGGCGCCATAATATAATTGTTCTAGTCCGTGAACTTCGGCCAACAGCTAGAAGTTTGCGGCAAACTCCAGAAATAGAATCCGTGTGGGAAGTTCGGTTTTCTGAAAATATTCTGTCAGAAATCATGACATGTACAAATGGAAAAAGTCAAATAAGAGAAGAAATTGCGAGAATCAGGAGAGATTGACTTGTGATCTTGACGTTGACATGACCGAACTAAAGGCATTCATCGGTCTTGTTATAGAAACAGCTATTTCCAAATCAGGAAACGAGTCCACAGACTGTCCTTTTAATACTGATGGCAAAGGACGTGATATTTTTCGATGTACCTGACAAAAAATAGGATATTGTTCATTTTCGCTCGTCTTAAGTTTGATAACCCAGAAGATTAGGAAGAAAGGAAGAAGGAAGATCCTGCTGCAGCAGTTTCAAAGATTTTCAGCCTTTTTATTGAAAACAGTTGACACTGTATTACCTTAGGAGCTACAATGACTGTGGATGAGGTGCTGGTAGAGTTCAGAGGGCGTTGCAGCTTCGTTGTCTATATGACAAAGAAACTGGGGAAATATGGTATTAAAGTAATGTGCCTGACTGAAGCAAGAACTTATTCTCTTTATAATGCAAATATCTACTGTGGAAGATAAAGTGGTAGTTTCATCGTATCGAATGAAGTTAAAAAGCTGAAAATGCGAACTCAAACTGTGGTGAGACTGGTGAAGCAAGTTTACCAAACTCTTAGAAATGTGGCGGAAGATCCATAGACCTGGTTCAACTTCCTTAGAATATAACACAACAGTGGCATCTCTTCCGAGAAGCCGTAAGCAGCAGTCTTCTCCAGTCTTCCACTTTGGGGAAAAAGTTATTGGGAATTTGTGGTTTATTCTTCTTCTTTAGAGTGCCCACGAAATGTCGGTCCATTCTAAAGACGTTCTTTCAGACTTCTGCGGTTTCTTCAGTATACAATTCTTCTCATTTGATTCTGAGGAAAATAATTGACACACAAATTGTTTTTTTCGTATCTTGTAATTTTACATCACAGATTGATCATGAAGTGTTCCTCTTTACGTTATTACCATGATACTTGGGAGTTAAGTAAACATGTTGCGTACAATTTTTGAAGTGTTTGCCGTGAAAATTAGGCCGTGGGGCACTTAACGTTTGGTTCGTTTTAGGTGATAAATTGCTGTGTTGTAAATGTAGCTATCATGCTGAAATTGTTTTTAAAGCCGGAACAGAAGCCATATCTCACTACAGCATGACGTAAATAGAAGTCGAATACTTTACTTGAGGTCACTGCCGCTGAGCGCGCTGTGTGATCAGTTCTTCGAATGGGTCTAAGCACTATGGAACTTAACATCTGAGGTCATTAGTCCCCTAGACTTAGAACAACTTAAACCTAACTAACCTAAGGACATCACACACATCCGTGGCCGAGGCAGCATTCGAACCTGCGACCGTAGCAGCAGCGCGGCTCCGGACTGAAGCGCATAGGACTAATGACCTCAGCAGTTGAGTCCCATAGTGCTCAGAGCCATTTTGAAGCGCCTAGAACCGCTCGCCCACAGCGGCCGTTTCAGTGCTTCGAAGTAGACGTAAGTCACTCAGAATGACTGACCGCGATTTGTTGTCGTACTTGCTGCAGGAAGAATGATGAAGAATACGGAAATATATATCCAATAGATACGTAATGGAAAAGCTAAAACACATTCCATCTTTAGGACAAGGCTTGGCGAAGGTTTCTTTACGACACTTCGCCAGTTCTCATTCATTAATCGACGACAATAAGTTCAGTGAGTTCTTGAGGTTTAACATTGTCCAGTTGAACTATGTCTTACAAGGGGAGGCCACGACCTTGGGATCGCAGATTCACTTCAGACTTTGTATATCTTCAGTAGGCCAATAAAACAACATAGAATGCAGGTACTATGATGCACTACTCTGAGAAGCCCGAGGAAATCGCATGAGAAGTTTTATGCGTCTATTATATAACTGATGTGTCTCTATATAAGTGCCGGATGTTAGAACCTATGATGGTCAGGTGGTTAGCCTTCGAGTTTCGTAAGACAAATGTGTATGAAGCCACGGTTCAGCTCCATCTGAAGCTTAATTTTTAGTCTATATTTCTTTCATCACTGGTCACATTATTTAATTTATATGACATTTGAAAGGGAATATAATTTAAAAACCACGTGTATTTGAATGAAGTTTTAATTAGTTTCACGTTATTTGACTACTTACTATTTTAATTAAATTTACTTATTAGAACAAACTGTCGACAAGTAAGTGAAGAAACGCGTACAGTTTTCCGGAAAATGTATGCCTTTCGTGATTTGAGAAATCCGTTGTGCATGCAATCTGGTAAGGGACCAGGAACTACTTCGCACCTCGACACTTGGGCTGCAGGTACAGAGGCAGGTCCCATTTGGCAGTTAGGTAAGCTGCGTAGGGGTGAGACGTTGCTAATGTAGCGAGGACGAATAGCGTAGATGCAATTTTTTTGACTATCACGGAATTTACACTTGTACTACGAAAATGAAGATCTGAACTGGAGTCGAACCGTCGCCTCATACACGTTCGTCTTGCGAAGTTCGAACGCTAACCACTTGACCACCATCGACTCTAGCGTCCTGTACCTACGCACAGATACATCTGTTACATAACAGACGCATAAAACTTCTCTTGCGATTTTCTCAGGGTTGCCAGAGTAGCGCACCTTGCTACTTACACGCTGTGTTGTTTTAATGGGCTACTAAAGGTGTACAAAGTTTGGAGTAAATCCCTGATTCCAACACTGTGGCCTCCCCTTGTTAGATCTGGTGAAAGAAGATGTCAGCAACGCTTCATCAAGTGGATTTTTGTATGCAATAACACTTGACGAAAAATTAGCCACGCTAAGGTGAGAAAAGTTAAAATATTTTGAAGCCTCATTGGATTATTTAAGATTTGTTTTGTCGTGGAACAGTGAAAACCATTAACAAACAACTCAAATTTCCTACCCCCTCAGGTTCTACAAGTGAAGTAATGTTCAGTCGAACGGTTGGTAATTGAACGGTTGATAATGAAATTCACTTTTGATGATGATAAAGTTAAGTCAATATTAATAGTTGAGGATGCTGAACGTGCTGATCGAGAATTCTGGAGAAGTTAGTTACCATTATCCAGATGGAAACCCATTGAAAAGACATTTTTGGTTCTTGTATCGAGTGTGGTGTCTCTCTCTCTCTCTCTCTCTCTCTCCTTTTTTTTTTTTTTTTTTTTTTTTTTTTTTTTTTTTTTATATATATATATATTGCGGATACACCTATAATTATGAAATATAAATCGTCATCGTCTCCACGAACGTGGTTAGAATTCTTAATAATAAATTTGGACATCATTTCCACTATTTTTTCTTGTTGTATAACTCCAAACTCTTCAGTAGCAGACGTCAGTAACTGCTTCAGTAACAGAAGTATGCTGTAAGGACTGTCGCTGCGACTGAACTGCTCTCACGGAGGTGTAGCCGTAAGGCGACAGGATGACTAAAGGAAAAGGGAACTGAATCTTGTTCATTACTAGTCGCGATTTCTTCGCAGTTACATTCGAACATACATCTGGAAATCATCTTTATAAAAAGCATATTGTAATATTAACAACAGCTACTGACCAGTACAGTTTTTAAACTGGAAATAGAAATAATTGCAATGATACCGACGAGGAAAAATTAATTTAATTTCTGCAGCCGTCTGCTCTTGACAGTCCTTATTAATGAAAAAATCCTTGTTAAATCTACCTTACCCTGTAATCACAAATGTTTCACTGACAGGGGATTATTATTGAACACTATATCAGTGTCTATAATTTGTGTTCTGGCCCTGAAAGGATGGTGTCAGATCGCTCATCAATTCACCATATGACTCACTGATATTCGTGTAATTGAAACACTTGCGCCATATTTTCTCAGGTCATTGTAGAAAACTTGGAATGTAGCCGTACTCCAGCGTTCTCGCATTAGAGAGTGTACTCAATCTAGTTTTAGTTTCTCTGGCCAATTTGTTCTGAGCAGTCGTAAGAACCACCAAGACCGCGTCCGCTGCTTATTTAGTAACGAGAGTTATATAACTACTCAAAAATGGTTCAAATGACTCTGAGCACTATGGGAGTTAACATCTGAGGTCATCAGTCCCCTAGAACTTAGAACTACTTAAACCCAACTAACCTAAAGACATCACACACATCCATGCCCGAGGCAGGATTCGAACCTGCGACCGTAGCGGTCGCGCAGTTCCAGACTGAAGCGCCTAGAACCGCTCGGCCACACCGGCCGACTGGTATAACTACTCACCTCAGACTGGAAACGAAGGGTCCAGAGCGTTTGCCCCCTCGCCCGCCCCGTCTGCCTGTTCCTACTTTTGGTTGCCGGCAGTCAGGGTGTCCAGCAACTTACGGACGGTACACGAAAAGCCTTAGAGCCGTTTGTCGAGCCACACTGCGGCGTCACACGTTGGGAAGACACTGAACTCGCATTTTGCAGAAAAGCACCTTAAATTCTAGCCCGCCGTCCAGATCTATTTTTTCCTTTGGCTCCCGTTAGCTCTCTAAATGTGTTAAAAACGTGGCCATGCCCCTCCTCCAGTCTCAGCATGTTTTCCATCTCTAATGCCGTCGTCGACGTCATGTTTCCATCGTCGACGTCGTGTTTCCAGTTCCAAGAAATTTCGGGCTTGCAGCCGGTCTTTGTCAACTATTCTCCGCCATATTTCGACTAAGCACCTGACAGTGATCCTCGGGTCAGCCATTAAAGATTGGCGTCCGTAATATACAGCGCATTGCATTACGCGCTGGGGATGGCGGTTATCGCTGAAACAACCGGTTTCCGGTTATATCACTTTTTCCAACGCCAGTTTAACCGGGCTATTAAAACCGCTCATAACAACCCGTTTCTGGGTAACCGATTTTCGGTTTTTTATTCCTATTATTTCCTGTAGTAAACAAAGAAGCCAAACAAAGATTGAAAAATTTTGTCTCCCTCAGTTTCAAGAGACATAGAATAAAAATATTAAGTGGGCAGATGAAAGAAAACTTAGTCGAGCTGCCGTTCGGTGCTTTTCTCGTACAGTAATAAGGGATTAACTGCTTTAAAAAATCACCAGTATTTTCCTATTTATTCCAATTTCTTGAAAGTGTGCTCAAAAATCATGTTGTAATCGGTGGTCATACCAACGTTTGGACATTACGAATAGTCAGTGCTATAGGTTGAAAACCGAGGTTGAATCACTCTGTTTTTCGTGTTAATTGGCTTGTTTTCAAGGGCTGCAAGTAGATAAGAGCCTGTTAGGTAGATACACACAGCATATCAGCTGCTTTCTATTTTTATTGTAAATTGTGAATGAACTGTTAAATTTTCCATTTTCTGCTAATACTATGTATCGTGTAAAGCAAACGGAGCATTGTACTCCACTGATACCGCACTTCGTGAAGTACTTACAAGCTAGGGATGGGGCGTTCTCTAACGCCGCTGATGTCCGACGAGGACAGTAAAAAACCACCATGTAGACCAGATGAGGCAAGAATTGCACACTGGCGTGTACACGCGTGCCATCTAACAGGCCACGTCACATCGTAACAGGTATGTTATTGTCCCAGTATTCTGTACCAATACTTACGGCGTGTCTTTGTTGTTCGGCTCTGTCGGCGTTATTATTATAATAGCACTAGTCACTTCTCCCATTTTTTGTAATAATGCAGTATTTCAAAGCAGTGCAAATTTTACGAATAAAAATTACTCATTCTTTTAAAAAAAGCTTAATTTAAAAACGAAAAATTTTAGCACTTCTGAAACTTCCTGGCAGATTAAAACTGTGTGCCGCACCGACACACGAAATCTGAACATTTGCCTTCCGCGGGCTAGTGCTCTACCGTCTCAGCTACCCAAGCACGACTCATGCCCCGTCTTCACAGTTTTACTTTTGCCAGTACTTCGTCTCCTACCTTCCAAACTTCACAGGTCTCCTGCGGAACTTGCAGAACTAGCACTCCTGGAAGAGAGGATATTTCGGAGACAAGGCTTAGCCACGACCAGGGAGATGTTTCCAGAATGAGATTTTCACTCTGCAGCGGAGTGTGCGCTGATGGGAAACTTCTGTGAAGTTTGGAAGGTAGGAGACGAGGTACTGGCATAAGTAAAACTGTGAGGACGGGGCGTGAGTCGTGCTTGGGTAGCTCATACTGATCGCCGGCACGGTAGCTCAGCGTGTTCGGTCAGAGGGCTGCTCGCCAGAGGGTAGAGCACGTGCCCGCGAAAGGCAAAGGTCCCGAGTTCGAGTCTGGGTCCGACATACGGTTTTTAATCTGCCAGGAAGTTTCATATCAGCGTACACTCCGCTGCAGAGTGAAAAGCTCATTCTCTAGCACTTCTGCTGTGGCTAATTGATATTTAGTTTAGGTTTTTTTTTTTTTTTGCCCGGTTATTAGTCAAGAATAAAAGCACCTGTTAAAACCGAGACCAAAAATATAAGGAAAAGCATCGGTTCTTCGAAACTAAATTACCAGTATCGGTTTTAACCAGTCGGTTTCTCCCGTCCCTATTTCGCACGCGTCAAAATCATGTTAAAACGGACCACACTACAGGGCGGCAGTGGAAGTCAGCCGTCCTCTGCACCACCGCACAATCGCTTTCAGTTTGAATAAATCGTGAAGGTAATAGGATCCCACGCTTTACGCATCTGTTAGCCGCTGTCACGGTTCCAAAGATTATCCGCCATACGTATTTCCACGGATTCTTCAATAATGGAGTGCCAAAGAGACGGTGCTGTGGCCAAAATTGTTGTTTTATCATACTGCGTTGGATGTTACGTCGCGATGCAGTAATCAGCAATAGCAAACTTGCTTGATTGAAAAGGCGAGTGCAGCGTTCTTCCACAGCGCGCGTAGTCTGGCCTGCATAAACCATACCACAGTGACAATGTATTTCGTAAATTCCTACATTCCGCAGTAAAAAGTTGTCCCTCACTGATCGAGCAGATCGGCAGTCCTGGATGGTGGGTGAAAAACCACTTTCACCTGACAATTACGGAGGATGTTTGCTATTTTAAAGTAAATATAGCTAACAAAGGGAACAAAACCTAGAGATTTTGCTGGCGTGCTCTCCACTCTATCCAGTTCCTAGTTCTTGTTTTGAACTGATACTTTCCGTGTTAATCTGAATCCATTTTCTTTGAACACTGTCTTTAGAGGGGCGAGCTCTTTAGACAAACTATCTGCATCTGATACTGTGAGAGCTCTGTGTACAAGTGTTTTAAGCACACACATGGTTTGCGACGGGTGATGACAACTCGATTGCTGTAAATACTGTGGTGTCACCGCCAGACACCACACTTGCTAGGTGGTAGCCTTTAAATCGGCCGCGGTCCGTTAGTATACGTCGGACCCGCGTGTCGCCACTATCAGTGATTGCAGACCGAGCGCCGCCACACGGCAGGTCTAGAGAGACTTCCTAGCATTCGCCCCAGTTGTACAGCCGACTTTGCTAGCGATGGTTCACTGACAAAATACGCTCTCATTTGCCGAGACGATAGTTAGCATAGCCTTCAGCTACGTCATTTGCTACGACCTAGCAAGGCGCCATTATCAGTTGCTATTGATCTTGTTAATCATGTACCGTCAGACCGATGTTCACCATTAATGGATTAAAGTTAAGTATTCCACCAGCTACGTCCGTTTTTCTACATTATAATGTCCCTGTCCTGTTCCAGACCTCACGCCAGCCTGCGTGAGCTAAAACGCGTGCCTTTCGGCTTCCTCTAATACTCCTGGGTTGGTTCTCCTGCCAATCCACAACAAATACATGTCTGTATGTGTGTGCGTACGAAAACTGAGTGTCCCAGGGATTCACGTCATATTTCCTTTTTTGTGTCGAATCCAAATTCAAACCGTTGTCTGTTCCTTTCACGATAATGTTGGCAGATAGGACTTAACAATTGTTTCTCAACGGTGGAACAACGGCTCAACGGAGTGTTATGGAACAGTTACTGTTTATAGTATGTACTGCATAAACCGCTGCCCACGGATGTTACTGTTGCATATATGCCGGCCGCTGTGGCCTAGCGGTTCTAGGCGCTTCAATCCGGAACCGCGCTGCTGCTACGGGCGCAGGTTCGAATCCTGCCTGGGGCATGGATGTGTGTGATGTCCTTAGGTTAGTTAGGTTTAAGTAGTTCTAAGTCTAGGGGACTGATGACCTCAAATGTTAAGTCCCATAGTGCATAGAGCCATTTGAACCATTTGTTGCATATACTATTCCTGAACTCGGTAAATTATTTTCTGCTACCTGGCTCACAGACATCGTTAGAAGAAGCCGATAGGACGTAACTGATGTCCAGTGTGGGGCTAACAAAATAAATAACTAAACAGTGACTGTCCAACACGAGATTATCCAAAGTAGCTACTTTAGTACCAATCAGAAATCAGCCGGAGTATTTGAAAACCACAAGATACAAGCACTCAGAACGTTAAGCTGCGGGTGCTACTTGAATTAACGAACGTCGTGCGATTGTACCACAATGTCATACGTGTCGGCCGCGTTGGTGGAGTTGGCTCGTTCCTCTGCTTGCGTAATGCGAAAATGGGCGTTAGCTTCAGCGGCGACTGTGACAGCAGCCTTTGTGCGTTTCGCAGAAGGCGTCTGACAGCAGAGCCGCGCACAGCACGCTTTGTGACTGGCTGCGGCCAGTTTCTGGGAAGCGCTCACGTCCGTGCCCAGCTTCACGCGTCTCTTAACACAGCTCGTTTACGTGGCCAGTCGGATAGCGTCTCAGTTACAGGCATAGGCTAAAGGAATAAGTCCCTTTCATGGCTTAAACGATTAGAAATGTCTTCTCTCGAAGAGGAATTTTATTTTTTTCCCAGTGCGGCCACACAAACAACTCACATTGTTAACTATAAGATGGGCTCAGTGTTGGAAGTTTTATGCTAAAGTGTCATTTTTCTTTCCATACGTTAACACATAAGCTGATGTAATTTAATAATATCATCTATGTTGAGTAGAGCCGCGTATGTTTGCATTTTTCACTATGGATGTGCAACCTCACAACGCAAGACATTACACCATCCTACTGGAAAATACAATGCCGTTACATATTGATTTCGAGACGTTTCTTGATAGCTTTGGCTGCTTCAGTGAAAAGAAGGTGGGTGGGTTTGTAATGTGTCACACACTTGGTCTTCCTTACTGTACTAGTAATTCCGTCTGTGGTTCGTAGTGAATTTTAGAAAGAAGGAAGGAAAATTACAGTTCAACGTCTCGTCGACTAAGCATTCATTACAGACAAAGCACAAACTCTGAGTGCCAAAAGATAGAAGCATCCTGGTATTCGCATTAAACGATTTAGAAATGTCACGGAAACGTACATGTGTGTGGTCTAACAGAGATTTAAACCGCCGTGCGCCCGAGCACAATACAGTGTACTAACGACTGCTTCATCTCGTTTACTATGAATCACAGGCACCAATACGCCTTTACAGACTAAATTCATAAATACTACTCATGGCTAAAAGTCTGATTACACGCTATTTATCGCGCTCTGTGTAACATTGGTGAACACAGTGCAGTCCATAAGTTCCCAAACTGGATTTATTTGTAGTCTTCCAATGAATCCCAGCTGTCGGATTATTCTTCAGCTACGTACATTGAAGAGCCAAAGAAACAGGTACCCCTGCCTAATATGATGTAGGGTCCCCGCAAGCACGTAGACGTGCCGTGCCGCAACACGGCGTGGCACGGACTCGACTAATGCCTGAAATAGTGCTGGAGGGAACTGACACCGTGAATCGTGCAGGGCTGTCCTTAAATCCGTAAGACTACGAGGGGGTGGAGATCTCTTCTGAACAGTACGTTGCAAGGCATTCCAGATACTCTCAATAATGTTCATATCTGGGGACTTTGGTGGCCAGCGGAAGTGTTTAACCTCAGAAGACTGTTCCTGGAGCCACTGTGTAGCAATTCTGGACGTGTGGGGTGTCGCATTGTTATGCTGGAATTGCCCAAGTCCGTCGGAATGCACAATGGACATGAATGAATGCAGGTGATTAGACAGGGTGCTTACGTACGTGTCACCTGTCAGAGTCGAATCTAAACATATCAGGGGTCCCAGATCACTCCAACCGCACATGCCCCATGCCGTTACAGAGTCTCCACCAGCTTGAATATTTCCCTGCTGACATACA
Source organism: Schistocerca americana (assembly GCF_021461395.2). Classification (NCBI taxonomy): domain Eukaryota; kingdom Metazoa; phylum Arthropoda; class Insecta; order Orthoptera; family Acrididae; genus Schistocerca; species Schistocerca americana. Next base: position 243,881,225 of record NC_060126.1, on the reverse strand, counting down.
AGATTCATGATATTATCTCCACACCCGTACACGTCCATCTGCTCGATATAATTTGAAACGAGACTCGTTCGACCAGGAAACATGTTTCCAGTCATCAACAGTCCAGTGTCTGTGTTGACGCGCCCAGGCGAGGCTTAAATCGTTGTCATGTAGTCATCAAGCGTACACTAGTTGGCCTTCGGCTCCGAAAGCGCACATCGATAATGTTTCGTTGAGTGATTCGCACGCTGACACTTGATAGCCTGTCATTGGAATCTGCAGCAGTTTGCAGAAGAGTTGCACTTGTGTCCCGTTGAACGATTCTCTTTAGCCGTCGTTGGTCCCATTCGTGCAGGATATTTTCCCGGCCGCAGCGATGTCGGAGATTTCATGTTTTACCGGATTGCTGATATTCGCAGTACACTCGTGATATGGTCGTACGGGAAAATTCCAACTTCATTGCTACCTCGGAGACGCTGTGTCCTATCGCACGTACGCCGACTATAACACCACGTTCAAACTCACTTAGATCTTGATAACCTGCCATTTTAGCAGCAGTAACCGATCGAACAACTGCGCCAGACACTTTTTGTCTTATATAGGTGTTGCCGACCGCAGCGCCGTATTCTGCCTGTTTTCGTACCTCTGTATTTGAATACGCATGCCTATACCAGTTTCTTTGGCACTTCAGTGTGGTTTGGATCGTTCCGAACATTTGTATGGCGTTGACACTGACATTTGTGAACTTTTTTTAAAAATTGGATGTTGTTGACTGTGAAGTGTTGCGAGTTCAAATAATGCACGGGGTGAACCAGATCTCCACCGTCGAAATTTCCGAGGTTGTTGAGGTGTATTTTCTACGTATTTTGTTTTGGTGTGTGGAGCCCCTTCATCTGGTGGTGTAATTGCGTTCCTTAGATTTATTACCCTAATGTTTCGTTGTGTTTGTATCGTGCTGAAAATTCTGATCAGCAGTGGAAATGTCTGCGGTATGCGGTGTGTGTCGTTTCAAACAAACCTATTCCAGTCGCTCATGATACTTACTGTTGACTGCAGAAATCCCATGTTTACTCTTAGCACTCAAGCTTGCATTCAGTACTGCTTGCGTTTGTTTTGCCGACAATGTTAGTTGTACGTGAAAACTGATACGCTGGACTACGGACGGGATTACTGATCAAGAGAAGGTCGATATGCATCTCGTATATGGGTTCACTGAATGAGAAGGAAGAGCGGCGCAACGACGCTATGGCCGAGTTGTTCCTTCAGCGACGGCAGCCGTATCACAGTACTTCCGCATGTGTGCATGCTGCATTACTCTGCATTTTGTGTTGTACGTGTTGGTAGCTGCATATTAGAAGCCTATTCACTGTTTGGAAACTATTTTTACAGAGACTAATAAAAATAAGGTACCAGGCCGACAGATAACAATTACAGTTATTGTACTGCAAAGGAGCATCGGAGCCGACCGCTGTGGCGGAGCGGTTCTAGGCGCTTCAGTCCGGAACAGCGCTGCTGCTGCGGTCGCAGGTTCGAATCCTGCCTTGGGCATGGATGTGTGTGATGTCCTTGGGTTAGTTAGGTTTAAGTAGTTCTAAGTTCTAGGGGACTAATAACCTCAGATGTTAAGTCCCATAATGCTTAGAGCCATTTGAACCAGAAGCATCGCACACCACAGCTTCCTGATACCGAAATACTCAGTAAATATACCTAAACAACTATCGAATTTTATCAAATGGTTCAAATGGCTCTGAGCACTATGCGACTTAACTTCTGAGGTCATCAGTCCCCTAGAACTTAGAACTACTTAAACCTAACTAACCTAAGGACATCACACACATCCATGCCCTAGGCGGATTCGAACCTGCGACCGTAGCGGTCTCGCGGTTCCAGACTGAAGCGCCTAAAACAGCTCGGCCACACCGGCCGGCCGAATTTTGTCATTGGAGTTAGAGGTCATTCTGTACTTGACCTGACAGTTTATCTTGTTAAGGACCTGACTGTTTATCTTGTTAAGAATCCAATGAAATGACGTGTGATGTTGATGTATCGCAGTGAGCTCGTCGTGGTTGCTGGGACCTAGCACGCCGCCTGCGACGCCGGAACGGTGTAAGGAGATGTGCGCTAGAACCGGAACCCCGTTGAGTGGAACAGCAAATAATCGACACTTCTGCCCGGCACCGTCTTGCCAGACGGAGCCCGAGTGCAAATATAGCGCAGAGTAAACTGCGAGCGGCAGGCGTGCCGGCTGCGCGCAGGCCCACGCTCAGGCATTGGCACCCCGGTGGGCAAATGCCCCCTCTTTGCGGCCACCGGAGGCTGACACGGTCAGCTGAAAATGCTGCAGGGTTATCTGTGTCCATAATAGCACGACCAGAAGTTTTCCGCCGTATTATTTTCCTAGTTTCTTTTTTTTATAGTACAGTGTTAGTCTTAATGATGCACCCATTTTCAGAACTTCGTATTTATGCAAGTACAAATCGAAAATTAATATGCTTTATATCAATGAATAGAGGAAGTTCCAAACTTTTTTTCCATAATGTTTGATATAAATTTAATAGTTTGTAGTTAGCTAGTTTTTAATAATTATATAATAAGGAGAAATGTGATAAAGGTTATAAATGATTCAATGTGGCCACCGTTGTCTACTCGGCAAACATCGACACGGTAGCCAAACTCGTCTCACACACGCGAAATCTTATCTGCTGTTACTGAGTGCACGGCAGCAGTGATCCGGTTCAAATGGCTCTGAGCACTATGGGACTTAACACCTGAGGTCATCAGTCCCCTAGAACTACTCAAACGTAAGGACATCACACACATCCATGCCCGAGATAGGATTCGAACCTGCGACTGTAGCGGTTGCGCGGTTCCAGACTGAAGCGCCCAGAACCGCTCGGCCACAACGGCCGGCTAATCCGGTTCCGCAGATCGTTCAGAGTAGTTGGTAGAGGCGGGACGTAAACAGCTTCCTTCACATAACCCCATAAGATATAGTCGCAGGGTGTGAGATTAGAGATCCCGGCGGCCAGAAATGTAGAGCCAGGTCCTCAAGTCCCCTGCGACCGATCCAGTCATGAGGGAGGGAGTCATTCGAAAAGCCTTGTACATCACGGTGCCAATGGGGCGGAGCTCCATCCTGTTGGAAAATGAAGTCCTGGGAATCTTCCATAACTTGAGGAAACAGCCGTTGTTCCAACATGTCCGGTACGTGATTCCCGTTACAGTCCTCTCCACAAAAAAAAAAAGGTCAATAAACGTTTGTACGGGATACGGCACAGAACTCGTTGATCTTCGGTGTCTCTCTTTCGTGGTGCAATGGTAAATGTGGATTTTCCATACGCCTTATGCGAATATTGTGTCTGTCGGCCTTTCCACTAAGGTGGAACGTCGCTTCATCGCTAAAAATTACCCGTTGTAGAAATGCGTCATCCTCAGTCTTTGCTGGCACATCACCATAAAATGCGAGACTCTTATCTTTGTCATTGGGATTGAGAGCCTGCACACGTTGTTATTGGTAGGGCTTGTACAGCAAACGCCATCTCAGAACTTTTCATACAGTTGGCTGAGGTATTCCAAGTTCGCGACTGGTTGTATTGGTAGACTTATTGGTACTGCGCACATAACTTTCTTGAATCCGTCGGACATCATCCTCTGACACACGCGGTCGCCCTGTGTCTTTTTCTTTGCACACGTTCCCAGTCTGTTTAAATTGCTTGTACCAACGGCTAATACTTTTGCGAGTTGGTGGTTGAATACCGAGTTTGGTACGAAATGCCCGCTGCACTGCAATTTGCAACTCAGTTTTCGCGAACTCGAGAATGCAGAAAACCTTGTGCTCCGCAGTCGCCATCTCACTCACAACTGACAGCGAAACGGAATGACAGCTCTCTTGCCGCGTGAACTCAACCGGTCGCTTCTGAAATCATCACCGCCCGCCCGCTGCCGCCCGCCAAAAACTTTGAAACTTGCTGGTTTCGTTGCTATAAAACTAGTTCATTTTGGATTTGTACTTGAATACCTACGAATTTTTGAAAATGGGTCCATCATTTAGAATAACACAGTACGTACACTCCCGCTAGTAAAGCGAATAATGTCGGGTGTCCTTTTATCTATCTTTCTCTTGGTTTAGATCCGAGCTCACTACTTCAGAAACTTAATGAATTACTTAATTTCATTACTTTTTATCTCGTTTAATTCTGACGCGGTTTGCAGAACATTTATTTTAGTACTGTTGTGGAGGTTAAATTTTACCGTGGGAATGTTCCATGATTATTGATATTCAGAAAATATAGATGTTTCGAGTATAAACATCATAGTTTAGACATCGATATGTGAATCTTCGAGGGATCGCAACATCGAAGTTAGAGACAAAGTATCGACCTTCGGTGTGGGCAAAATTGCCAGGCTATTTATTACCACTGTCTATCGCCATTTACACGAATTTCTTCCTGAAAATATAAGGACATCAGTGCAGTGATTGATGTAGTAGAAATAGTACCTAATGCTCAATTTATAGCAAAATAATCTACTGAAGAGACTGACAGACTGCGTGTGTTGTTTGGTGTGAAAGGGATTGTAATGTGGTTTAAACAAAAAAAAGTTGTAAGTGATGAAATAACAAAATCAGTTCTCAAGAAGTATCCACTAGATGAGCCATAGATCTGTTAGATGGTTGTGACATTATACGGCTTATAGAAGTGTCTGATCGTGATGCTGCAATCAGTAATGTAATCCCAATAACTAGTATGTTGAATATGTTTTAGCTGCAAATGTTGTGTGTTGCTTTCATGTCATTGTTTAAATTCGTCGTTTAACATCGAGGTTTGGGTTGGATTATTATCCACCATAAGTGGTTAAATGTCGATGATTTCCCAATCTGGCCCATATCTAGTTTGCAGGCACTACAAACGTTCTAGTAATGTGACGTATGTTTCTGTTACAGGTAAGCTGCCTCTTCTGTTGCTGCAGCGTAGAATGCAGCTGTCAAACTTCGTGATATCCCTGTGTGTGGTATGTATTATTTTATAGCTGTGGATAGAAAGAATGGTTCAAAAGGAAAGAAAATGCCTTTTATTGCTTCAATTTCACTAAGCAGCAAAATTTTGGAAATCAGGAGGCACATAATTCTGAAACGCTTTCGACGTGAGTGAGAGTTTCTTACGGATCCAGAAGCAATATTAATACCGTAATAAAATAGCTACAGGCTGCAAGGATGGTTTTATAACACTTTTATTCCATGGTCTATTACGGGACTTGGGATCTCATCTTCAGATGTACCTTAGTAAATATCTAATCGATGTCAAGTGTTAATTTCCCAGATCACAGCAGGCTGACAATCGATTTGCAGATGTGCACGCCGTGCGTCCCCAGTACGTCTTGCTGTGTTCTGGACGCAGAGTTAGCACACCTGCAGTTCCTGTTGTCAGCCTGCTCTGATCTGGCAATTTACACTTGACATCGATTAGATATTTACTAAGGTGCATCTGAGATGAGACGTCTCGAAATCGGTAATGGAATGAAAGAATTACAGAAGCATCCTTACAGCCTGAAGCTGTTTTATTTATTGTTACTATAAAAAACGACTGTGTTACGATGGTTAGTCAAGATATAATTAGATGATTAACTTCGGAACGTTCTTAAACGTCTGGTAGAATGCCAAACACTTCCCTTCCTGTCCTGGTAGGACAGTCTACGATACCGTTCGCTCCGGCACACAATCCACGTAGCAGAGCAGACGAGTGCTTCCCGCGGGGAGCCTCTCGCGAGTTTTGTTATGTCGGCGGCGAGCTTGCGCGAGTGCGCCTGCGGCAGCATCTGCCAGATAACAGAGCGCAGCGGACAAGAGTAAAGGTAGCAGCATCGAATACTGCGCGCATTACACAGTGCGGCTTCGTTTTTGAAAATTCGCCCACCGCTCTTCAAATAACTGAATCACCTTTCGCTAACTTTCGCCCACGCGACGCACACAGTGCCAGTACATCGATTTTCTTTAAATTTATTTCGCCGTAGCCGAACTAGTACCTGTTTCAAGCTGCGTGTACTGGGAGAACACTTACCTCACCGACTTATTTCCGGATGTTGTTCGAGAAAGGATATTTTCTGAGTATTTTGCTATGTCACCTGCATCTCCGGTGGCTTGTTATGGAGTAATTACATCTCGTTTCGACAGCATCGGATTGCTTCCAAGACTCTCGTGTATACTGCTGCATCCAGTCATCGAAGGTCCACGATACTTCTGCGAACAACCGATCCGCCACAATGAGGTGATGGTGATGGAATGAAATGTCCGCTGCGCGCTGGCGGTATTTATATCTGCTGGTCAATATCGCCATCGTGCAGCAGACACTTCATTCCATCAGCTCCACCTCATTATGGCGGAACTGTTGTTCGCCTAAATATCGTGGACCTTCGACGAGCGAATCCTGCAGTACACACGAGAACCTTCAAAGCAGCATATACTCCGGGAAAGCCTCAGATCACAACAATGGTTTGGTCTCCGTCGATCTGCTACATGACCAGACCGGTCACTAGACGTGACACAGATGGACTTCGTCTTGTTTCAAAAATGTTCGTTTTGTTTGAAAAATTTTCAAATGTATGTGAATTCCTAAGGGACGAAACTGCTTAGGTCGTCGGTCCCCAGACTTACACACTACTTAAACTAACTTACGCTAAGAGCAAAAAAAAAAAAACACACACACACACACACACACACACACACACACACACACACACACACACACACACGGGAGGACTCGAACCTCCGGCGGGAGGGGCCGCCATTCCGTGACATCGCGCCTCATGTGCATGTTTGTGTGTTTTGTTTTGTTTTAGGGCGCAAAAACATCTAGGGTCGCATGCGCCCATGTCAAAACTGTAGAACACGAAGGGAAAGAGTTAAAAACGGCTACACGTCAATCCCAATGACTGACGAGGAGACAGCTAAAAAAAAGGGACACCGTAGGGAAACGGAGGTCCAGAACTAAAAATTAAATGGCCTTCGTCGTTCACTAAAAAGGCCGGTAACTCAGACGTAAAACACAAACGAGAATGTAAACGGTTAAAAACAGGGCATTCCGCCAGGAAATGGCGGACCGTCAAAGGTTGAGCGCAGTGTGCACAAAGTGGTGGGGGGAGCACAACTTAACAAATGGTGGTGGCTAAAAAGACTGCGCCGGCCGGGGTGGCCGAGCGGTTCTAGACGCTACAGTCTGGAACCGCGCGGCCACTACGGTCGCAGGTTCGAATCCTGCCTCGGGTATGAATGTGTGTGATGTCCTTAGGTTAGTTAGGTTTAAGTAGTTCTAAGTTCTAGGGGACTGATGACCTCAGAAGTTAAGTCCCATAGTGCTCAGAGCCATTTGAAACATTTTTTTTTTAAAGACTGCCCAATACGCAACCTAGTTAAATTTATCTCCTCGCGGCGAGAGAGCAGAGAGGAGGTCGTCCAAGCCACTGGGAGAGGCTTAATAACCCGGAGCTTGTTCCCATGAAGGGAGGACCAGTGATGATGCCAAATCGATACCATCTGCTGACAAACGGCAACACAGAGATCATCGGAAGAAATGTCAGAACCAGCGGGCTGAGCTACGAGAACTGCAGGCTTTGCATCAGCGTCAGCAGCCTCGTTTCGTGTCAGACTGACCTGACCAGGAACCCACATGAACATCACAGTTGCTCCACCAAGAGTGAGGTTCAAAATGGCTCTGAGCACTGTGGGACTCAGCTGCTGTGGTCCCCTAGAACTTAGAACTACTTAAACCTAACGAACCTAAGGACATCACACACATCCATGCCCGAGGCAGGATTCGAACCTGCGACCGTAGCGGTCGTGCGGTTCCAGACTGTAGCGCCTAGAACCGCTCGGCCACTCCGGCCGGCTAAGAGTGAGGAAGCGACCGCTTTCCTGGACCCGTTGCACTAAGGGATGGACGGTGTACGGCACACAGAGGCTTTGTAGGGCACTGAGAGAGTCTGATTAGTTGACGCAATTGAAAAGCCTGTGTCGGAGGCTGTACTGCGTAGCCAGATACAGAGCGAAGAGCTCTGCTGTAAATACTGAGCAGTGTTCCTGCGCCAATAACAAAGGCACACCCGACACCACGCTCAGTCCGAGAGCGTGATGTATTCGCACAGGTTACGCAGTTCCCATAAATTACGGACCTGTAATTCGTAGGTGCGGTGCTGGCTTCCGATAGCGTTCCCGATGTGGTCTACCTAGCGGGATAGCGCAGTCGTTAGCCCACTGCACACGCAATCGGGAGGACGACGGTTCAAACGCGCGTCGGGCCATCCTGATTCAGATTTTCCGTGATTTCCCTGTATCGCTTGAGGCAAATGCCGGGATAGTTCCTCCGATAGGGCACGACCGCTTTCCTTCTCCATCTTTCCGTGCTCCGAGCTTGTGCTCCATCTCTGATGACCTTGATATTGCGCTGCCTATGTTATTCTGATTACGATGCAAAGTTCCTTGTCCAAAGGAACAGGCACTGCGGTGACCACAGTCGTTACGATACACATCAAATGAATTCGCAGTTGTGTATAAGGACTACCGGCAGCTGTAGAACGAAAATATGTGCCGGACGGGGATACGCATGCATGACCAAAGGTAGGCTGCATCGTAATCAGAATATGGCACTGCAATATCGTATTTATCTGCTGATACCGGGGAAGCGACTTTCAAGTACAACATCTGACCTGTACGGGAATATACATAAAGGATGTACGAGCACAGGTCGTAGGTTGACGACATATGGAGGTTTGGGTCTGGTCGTGAGTCGTGCATGGATAGCCGGTAAGGCGACCACTAGCGATAAGCAGGAAAGCCGGTTTCGAGTCTCGGTCCGGCACAAATTTTCATTGTCGTCATTCCATTCTACACGAGGCCTACGAGAAAGACAGGCCGCGGCGCGTACGTCACAGACGTAGGCCTGCGCTCGCTGAACTCAGCAAACTACATTTCTACACCTGTTAACATGAAACTATGTGTGTGCGTACAAAACGAGAATTGCAGCTTTTACTGCAATCCAATATTATGGAGTCATACTGTTATTAGTCCTACAATGATGGAAAGGCCATAGGCCTGCATATAATTTGTTACGGTTACACTGGGGAACAATAAAATTAAAATCATGCCAAAATGATTATCTGTTGCATAAGGCACCACTTCTTTTATGAAATGAGGACTGTTAAGCAGAAGAGAATAAATGCTATAAACAAGTCGTTATACCATTTAGATTGAATATTGATCTTAAATTAAATTTTGTTGTAATAAGTAAGACTTCATAATAGCAGATTCCAGTAAAGGATGCAGTTCTCGTTAGTACGCACGCGCCCAGCTTTGAGTTAACAAGTTCAGAAACGTACACTCCTGGAAATTGAAATAAGAACACCGTGAATTCATTGTCCCAGGAAGGGGAAACTTTATTGACACATTCCTGGGGTCAGATACATCACATGATCACACTGACAGAACCACAGGCACATAGACACAGGCAACAGAGCATGCACAATGTCGGCACTAGTACAGTGTATATCCACCTTTCGCAGCAATGCAGGCTGCTATTCTCCCATGGAGACGATCGTAGAGATGCTGGATGTAGTCCTGTGGAACGGCTTGCCATGCCATTTCCACCTGGCGCCTCAGTTGGACCAGCGTTCGTGCTGGACGTGCAGACCGCGTGAGACGACGCTTCATCCAGTCCCAAACATGCTCAATGGGGGACAGATCCGGAGATCTTGCTGGCCAGGGTAGTTGACTTACACCTTCTAGAGCACGTTGGGTGGCACGGGATACATGCGGACGTGCACTGTCCTGTTGGAACAGCAAGTTCCCTTGCCGGTCTAGGAATGGTAGAACGATGGGTTCGATGACGGTTTGGATGTACCGTGCACTATTCAGTGTCCCCTCGACGATCACCAGTGGTGTACGGCCAGTGTAGGAGATCGCTCCCCACACCATGATGCCGGGTGTTGGCCCTGTGTGCCTCGGTCGTATGCAGTCCTGATTGTGGCGCTCACCTGCACGGCGCCAAACACGCATACGACCATCATTGGCACCAAGGCAGAAGCGACTCTCATCGTTGAAGACGACACGTCTCCATTCGTCCCTCCATTCACGCCTGTCGCGACACCACTGGAGGCGGGCTGCACGATGTTGGGGCGTGAGCGGAAGACGGCCTAACGGTGTGCGGGACCGTAGCCCAGCTTCATGGAGACGGTTGCGAATGGTCCTCGCCGATACCCCAGGAGCAACGGTGTCCCTAATTTGCTGGGAAGTAGCGGTGCGGTCCCCTACGGCACTGCGTAGGATCCTACGGTCTTGGCGTGCATCCGTGCGTCGCTGCGGTCCGGTCCCAGGTCGACGGGCACGTGCACCTTCCGCCGACCACTGGCGACAACATCGATGTACTGTGGAGACCTCACGCCCCACGTGTTGAGCAATTCGGCGGTACGTCCACCCGGCCTCCCGCATGCCCACTATACGCCCTCGCTCAAAGTCCGTCAACTGCACATACGGTTCACGTCCACGCTGTCGCGGCATGCTACCAGTGTTAAAGACTGCGATGGAGCTCCGTATGCCACGGCAAACTGGCTGACACTGACGGCGGCGGTGCACAAATGCTGCGCAGCTAGCGCCATTCGACGGCCAACACCGCGGTTCCTGGTGTGTCCGTTGTGCCGTGCGTGTGATCATTGTTTGTACAGCCCTCTCGCAGTGTCCGGAGCAAGTATGGTGGGTCTGACACACCGGTGTCAATGTGTTCTTTTTTCCATTTCCAGGAGTGTATTTTATCTGCTGAGCTGAGGGAGCGACCGAGTTCAGGCCCGCCTTCGTGACGTACGCGCCGCGGCCTGTCTTTCTCGTGGGCGTCGATTCTACAGCTGATAGTAGCCCTTATTCGCAATTGCTAATTCATTTGATGTGTAATAACATCGTTGCCGGCGGGATCGTTAAACACTAATCTCCTCCTCCTCCTCTACCGATGTTTTCCATCGGTTTCAGAATTTATAGCCAAGACATCAGTATGGGTTCGCCAAGCTCCGCATCCACTGTGGCACTAGCCTTAGTCATATGACATGGAGAGTTATCCACCTGCAAGATGGCATCGCCCTGCTCTCGGGGAAAACATCAAACATGAAGGAATGCAAGTGGTACGCAATAATGTTCACATGGTGCACAGTTGTGGTGCCTTCGTTTACTACCGGCCCCACAGAAGGCCACGTGAATGTTCACCGTAGCATAATAGCTGCCACTCATCACCCCGAGTAGAAATACTGCCTAATATTCCTTTCAGAGTATACTGATGCAATAGCTCAATACGTAACAATCATATATAACAACTAGCTCAACGAAAGATCCGCACACAACGACTAGAAAGTTGCACAGGTCACAGCAATAGTCAAGAAAGGCAATAGGCGTAAACCACTCGGTTACAGGCCCATATCATTAACGTCGATGTGCAGCCGAATTTTGAAACATACGTTGTGTTCGAACGTTATGAGCAGTTTGTCGACACATAGTCAACACGAATTTAGGAAACATCGTTCTTGTAACACACAACTAGCTCTTTACTCACACGAAGTGTTCAGTGCTGCTGGGATTTCAAATCGATTCCTTATTTCTAGATTTCCAGAAGGCTTTTGACACTATACCACACAAGCGGCTTGTAATCAAATCGCGTACGTATGGAATATCGTCTCACATATGCGACTGGATTTGTGATTCGCTGTCAGAGGTGTCATTCGTACTAATTGACGGGAAACCATCAAGTAATTTCTGACGTTACCCAAGTGGTGTTACAGGTCAGTCATTCGTACTAATTGACGGGAAACCATCAAGTAATTTCTGACGTTACCCAAGTAGTGTTACAGGTCCTCTCTCGTTCCTTATATATATAAACGATTTAGGACACAATTTGAGCAGACGTCTTAGGTTGTTTGCAGATGATGCTGTCGTTTATCGTCTAGTAAACTCATCAGAAGATGTAAACAAATTGAAAAACGGTTTAGATAAGGTACATGTATGGTGCGAAAATTGACCCTAAATAATGAAAAGTGTGAGGTCACTACATGATTGCAGAAAAGAATATGTTCAATAATTCTGCGCCATACCAATGTTTCGGATACTGGTTTGTAATTTTGTGGGTCCTTTGTTTTACGCTTCTTATATGTGAAAGGGAATTGACAATTGTTATTGAGGAATGGGGTAGTTTACTTTAATTCTGTATTTTAATATACAAAATTAATATATTGCTGTGCAGGTATAGTTCTTCATTGCAGAGCTCATATTCCCGATTGTGGACTTCGAAACTGATTTATGCGTTTCTGCATCTCCCTGTGTATAGTCTATTCCATATGCATAAGTAAAACGTATCAAAAGTAACTTGCCATCTAAAGTTTCTCGTTGCTCTCATTTCTCGTAATATGCACAGTCTCTTCGCCCCGTTGGCGGAATATTTCAGATTCCGCTACCGACACGAGTATTGGGGGGAACTAAGAGTTTCGCCTTCGGATGAGGCCATGAGGTGAGGTGTCATATGTGGTAGCGGCCAGAGATTGGGCCTAGGTCAGCCGTCGGGGCACTCAGCACGGCTCCCACCGTAACGAACCGCCTGCTGCGTTGCGGTCTGCCCTCCGTCCGTTGTCGCCTGATGAACACCCGAGGGGACTACAGCGGAGCCCAGCCACCATATTGTGTGGTCTGGTGCTCTATTCCTGTAGCCTGCGGTTTCGGCAGCTGCAGTTGGGAGTCGCGAGCATTAGTTTGCTGCTATATTCGGAACTTGCCACTGACGTAAGAGCACGCAGGGCGGAACAGGCTGTTCTGTCAGAGTGCTTAAGTTTAAATGAGATCAGGACAAAAACTTTACCGAACAGTTGTGGGCGGTGATCACATGTTCGTCGTCCTTGTCCTTAGATTTTTAAAACATCCGTTAGTGTCGTGCATTGTTCTTCAACCGTGTAGTAAGGGTCAAAGTCTCGTAGGTAAACGTAACACTTGTTTGCCTTCTTGCACAAAAGCTTATTAGGATTTAGATTTCGGGTTGTAAGTCCATTCTCAAGTACGAAACTAAAACTTCTGTGAAGCAACACAAAAAAGTGTTTCTCTTAGTTACAAACACACAATATTTCTCCAAGAACCTACAGTTGAATCATCTGAAGTAGTAAACTACCTTTATCTGCACAGATGGCTTTCAGAAAACGTGAACTGGCGTTACTTTGCAACATGAATAGTCAAGAGTCTTACATTGCAGGCTGTCAAAGGAAGACGACACTTACCTTACAAAAATTTCTTCAGAAAATTAAGGACAAGCCTTTGAGGGTAGAACAACGAATATTTTCCACCCGACACGTAACTGCACGGTGTAGTACCCGCTAATAAAAAATTAAAGAGTTACAACGCCACGTACAGAGCCACGTATTGTACACAAGCTCTGTCCATGAACGGATAGAAACAATAGCCTTTCTCATGAACTGTATTGTGATTCGCAAATTATAAACGTAGTTGTAAGATCCACATTTGAAATTGTTATGGGTTCATCAGCCGGGAATATATTGCACTAACGAACCCAGCAGTGCTTAACAGTTACTAAAAATGTTTGGAAATTGGATACACTTCCCGAACTCCTTCTACTCTCTATTTATCCATTACCTCCTCCCCTATCTGTTTGCCCACCTGCTCCTCCACCTTCTCTCTGTCCGTCTCCACCTCCCCCCCCCCCCCTCTCCCACCTCCTCTTTCACCCTATGTCCAGTTCCCCTCCCCTCTCTGCCCATCTCCTCTTGAAATTTCTTTATTGCAAACGAAACCTTAATTGGGAGTTGAAGTCACTTAAAATGAATGGGTAAATCTGTTGGTATAATTTCTGTGAATGGATAGGATTACAAAGTTTTGGACTGTTCAGATTCCAAAGGAGTATTCTAAGCATAAGCCGGTATGCCATAACTACAACCTTCCTGTTTTCTGTAAGGAAGGAAGAAAACAGAACAGGACTTTATTGTGCGTACAATTTCTTTTCAAAATTATATACAATGCGAAAGAAAATACATGGATGAAACAGTGTTTTAATTGTTCACATGCTATTGTTTACTTTCATAGTTCAAATTGATTGCGAAAAAGAAAACTAAACCGCAGATTAATACAGCACAGAACCGCATTTTTTATCGCGGTCGGTTTTAACAGAAAACCAGTACATCATCTTTGAAAAGAATACAAAACGTTTATTACTGTATCATGTAAAATCGATCAAGCACTTTTCGAGACTGTGTGCTTTCAGATGTTGATCTGTATATAATGCAAATAACAATGTGAAGGAAATCGGTCAAGAACATCTCGCGATTCTTGGTAACTGATACATGTATATAGTCAATGTGTATCCCAATTTTTATAAGGATATCGTGCAATAATTTGAAGTAAATCTGTCAAATTCTTCTCGAGGTTTTTGGTAACACCGCGACACGATTTATCTTTATATAGTAATGTAGAGATGAAACACTTTAACTGGTAAGAATTAATTGTATCTCGTAAATCAACCCACGTATTGCTTGTTAAAAACTGGGTTATTTTGGAAATCTGACTTATGCAAACACAATTAGTTTATTTTTATATTTCCCCAGACATGTTTCGACACCAATGCGTCATCTTCTGTGGGTTAAATTTTTATTTTCTGTGAAGTACAATATTACATCTGTAATAACTACTGTAGGCCTAGAAAATACAATATTTGCAATGTGCTTCGTTTTGTTTGGACACTCACGTTAAAATTACATCGCTAATTGAACTGTATTACTAAACATCGCTTTCAGTGCTCGTTTTCGTCGGTTTTTTTTTTTTGACAGCATGTCATATGCAAACTAGCCATGAAGAAAAATTATTGCGCATTGTTGGAGAACTGTTTCGAGGTTATAGGTTATGGTTATGTACATTTCTGTACTTACATTTTCCGTCCTGTTTCGTGTCCCTGGTTGGTGTCTCAATCAGCTACTATCTAGTGCTTTGCTTTCACTCACTTCTTCATAAATTTCCTTCGCCTCACATGCACTTACATCAAATGAGGCGAAATGTGATCTGAGCAGACACTTCTGGCAATACACCCAGTGAGGTGTGTCATGTTATTGTCGTTGCTCACTTGTTTGTTATGTCATACATTCACCGCTGCGCAGAAGGCGCTCATGTTTGTTATCGTACAAATCTCACGACATCTGATGTAGGGGTGACTGTGGGTGCACTCTACTTTGGAAAGCTATTGATACATTGGAAACAAGAGCGAACGGATCGCATGGTTTATGATTCATAGGAACAAACGTGTTACTTATCAATTACGGTTCTTACTGGGTAGTATGCTGTAGTAAATAACGTACTAAACCTTAAGACCCGGTACCATAAGTCCGCTAGCAGTAGATGGTGTTGCCCTAATGGTAGAATTTCCTTACCCTCCTTGTGAAAACGTCGGTATCGTTGTGTCTTTCGTTATTACTTTTCAGTCCGACCGGTATCACAACCTTTTCTTATTCTTGTGCCATTACAGCATCATGACATCGGCAGACTCGTTCAGTATGTCTACAGTATATCCAGTCTTTTGCAGTTACTTCGTTTGTCAGATTTTTGTTCGTCAGTTTAAAGTTTTCAACTAAATATTGTTGATACTCGTTACAAATTTTGTTCGTTTGATGGTCTTTAAAGTCATTTCGATTGGATAAAAGTCACTGTGGTCTCATAGTGGATAGACACTACATGTTCCGCTCGCGGGAACAGACTGGTTTTCCCTTCTCTCTCGTCCTTGACAGTTCTCACAATCAGTTCTGCTATTTCACAATACTTAAGACGGACAATAAGGGTTGTATCCCTACAGTGTTAACAGGAAACACCTCCCGGACGAGACGTCTCAGGCCATTAGACAGGAAGCCAATACGGGCTCGTCTGAGGAACAGTGCGTTACTGAAGAGCGAACAGCGCTTGCGCTGCGGGGAAGCGGATTTTCCCGGAAGAACGTTGCTGATCTAGCAGTGCTGCGTAATATGCGGTGATATACGTAAATTCTATTCATATATGCTTCTCGGATTGCTTATGTTAGTTATTAATTTTTGTATCTCACATTGTGTTAAAGCATTTAGTGAAAATAGACAGTCACCAGACGTGTCTGAGCTCTGCGTCTTCATCGGTTTGAAAGGCATTCTGCGGACGAGTCTGTAGAAGTTTGTGCAATAGCCTCCAGAGGCTTCTTGTGATGTCGCTATGTAGAGACAGTGGCAGCTGCCGACTCTGTTGCCTCGCACTTTAGTTCGTAGATGGTTCAAATGGCTCTGAGCACTATGGGACTCAACTGCTGAGGTCATTAGTCCCCTAGAACTTAGAACTAGTTAAACCTAACTAACCTAAGGACATCACAAACATCCATGCCCGAGGCAGGATTCGAACCTGCGACCGTAGCGGTCTTGCGGTTCCAGACTGCAGCGCCTTTAACCGCACGGCCACTTCGGCCGGCAGTTCGTAGACACACCGAAATGATCACCTGTGCAAGCTGTGGTGCTGTGTTCAACAGAGTGCGGCCCGGGGCAGCGAAATTAGAAATTCTAAATATAACTGACTTTCAGTGCGGAAACGACTGTTGTTCATCCCCCTGCTTATCGATGACGTAGCGTGTATGATGCTACAAATAGAGCGTGAATAGCTCGCTCAGAGGCGTATTTGCAACCATTTATGTCCACGCCAAGCTTGTAAATTAAAGATGTGCAAAGTTGGTCATCTTTGGGAACCAGTGAAAGAACGCTTAATTTTCACTCGTACATCGTTACCTTTCTGCTGTAATTGTGCATAGGTTTAATTAGTCGGAGTGGAAGACAGAAAGTTCTTTAACGTATAACAGGAGCGTACCAAGATTATGAGGGGACGTGCTGAGGGACAGCTTTTATTATTTTCGCGGTGAACGGCGGAATAGCTTGAAATTTCACGACGAATGTTTCAGGATGCACTTGCTATTGATCAGTATCTATTCGATGTTCAGTCTTAATTCAAGCTGATACAGAACTAATACATCTGTCCGTGCGTTTGTGCACGATGCAAGTTCAGTTTACTCTCTCTTTTTTTGTAGTCGGGACGAGGGTGAGGCAGAGGGTCGGCAGTTTGTCAGCTTCGACGCACCGATGCCCTCTTACCCATAAGTCCATTCCCTATAACAACCACTTTTCAGAATGGTTAATAAGTGACAGCAAAATTATTTGAAATTAAAGTTCGCATAATGTTTCGAATCAAAACTCTTCTCCCGTGACACCTTACTCCAGTAAAAAAATAGGGGGGGGGGGGGGGTAAAAAGTTGTATTTTTTTCAAACTGAAATATTTGGATAAGTATCGTAGATACGTCAAACTGAAATTTTGGATGTTCAAATTGGAAATGTTGGTAAGTTGAGCAAACGAAACTGAGATTGGAATTGACTCCAGGTGCCGTCCTGTGTGGCCGAGCGGTTCTAGGCGCTTCAGTCTGGAACCGCGCGACCGCTACGGTCTCAGGTTCGAATCCTGCCTCGGGCATTTATGTGTGTGATGTCCATAGGTTTGTTAGGTATAAGTAGTTCCAAGCTCTAGGGGACTGATGACCTCAGATGTTAAGTCCCATAGTGCTCAGATCCATTTGAACCATTTGACTCCAGGTAGTCAGTCAGACTATTTCTTCAGAGGATTACCAGCTGAAAAGAACAGATGTTACAGGGAAGCCTTTTGATGAATTCATTTAAATTTTATTTAAATTTTCTATTTTTAGCAACCGGTAGAACATACACATACAAGCTTAATCATTGCCATTGATAAACATTGCCGGCCGCGGTGGTCTCGCGGATCTAGGCGCGCAGTCCGGAACCGTGCGACTGCTACGGACGCAGGTTCGAATCCTGCCTCGGGCATGGATGTGTGTGATGTCCTTAGGTTAGTTAGGTTTAAGTAGTTCTAAGTTCTAAGGGACTGATGACCACAGCAGTTGAGTCCCATAGTGCTCAGAGCCATTTGAACCATTTGATAAACATTGTTTGTGGGGACTTTGTTTTCAGAAACACGGATTAGCGTGTCGGAAAGGAAGTTCCAGAGGATCGGTACTTCATGTTTCACTTTAATATATCATTACAACTACTTTAGTTTAATTCTAATACATAATTATAAGGAAATTTATGATTTACTTGTTCAGGACGCTAAACGTCTTATGCAAAGAAATGGAAGTCAAAATTTCGACAACTGGTTGAAATCGATCACGAGCAGACGAACGCAGTGAATAGAAGGAAGTTTAATTTATTCTAGATGAAGAACGGTGAAAATGGAACGAGGAAGCACTCGAAAAAGAACGAGACCGAGGCGGGAAGGTGACCGCCCTGAAGGGAACAGTGAATGACTGGCCCTTTTTGAAGTCTTCCCTGTTTCCTTTCCTTCATTGATTAGGAGGTTCTGACGGTCCTGTCCCTTCGCGAACGACCCACTTCTCTTGTAAATTCAAGGGGAAGACATGTGGTATAGTAAAAAGAACCCTCTGCCACGCGCTTTGTATAAAGTAGAGTGCAGTTGCAGGAAACATTGATTTCCGATATTTTTCCTAGGCACGCTACTCACAAGGGAACCTCCCCATCGCACCCCCTCAGATTTACTTATAATTTGGCACAGTGGATAGGCCTTGTAAAACTGAAAACAGATCAATCGAGAAAACAGGAAGAAGTTGTGTGGAACTACGAAAAAATAAGCAAAATATACAAACTGAGTAGTCAATGGGCAACATAGGCAATATCAAGGAATAAGTGAGCATAAGTGTGCCGTGGTCTTGTGGTTAGCGTGCGCAGCTGCTGAGCGAAAGGTCCTTGGTTCAAGCCTTCCCTCGAGCGAAAAGTTTAATTACTATTTTTGCAAAGTTATGATCTGTCCATTCGTTCATTGACGTCTCCGTTCACTGTAATAAGTTTAGTGTATGTGTGTTGCGACCGCACCGCAAAACCGTGTGATTAGTAGACGAAAGGACGTGCCTCTCCCATGGGAACCTAAAACATTTGATCGGAAGGTCATAGGTCAACCGATTCCTCCACAGGAAAACACGTCTGATATATTCTATACGACACTGGTGACGGCATGAGCGTCACATGACAGGAATATGTTATCGACCCACCTAACTTGCACACTTGGCGAATGGGTAAAAAGATTCTTCTGCCTTCCCCGATTTAGGTTTTCTTGTGGATGTGATAATCACTTCCAAAAAAGTAATGAAAACATAAGAGTGTGTCACATAAACTGCAACAAATGAATGCAACAGTTTCACAGTCGCACAGATTTCTCTGTGCTCTGTCAAAACATATGTCTTTAACGTTTTCAAATTTTTCCGTGTGTAGACCGTCAAATCCTGCATATGTCCAAGCAAATCTGAACATGTCCTGGAATTTTGGAGAGCGATGTTGATTATGTGTGAGTGCCCGAACTTTGATAATTGTCTGAAAATAAAAAATTAAAATTTTTACTCGAGGGAAGACTTGAACCAAGGACCTCTCGTTCTACAGCTGTTCACGCTAACCACGGTACCACGGCGCTACTGAGCTTACAACCTCCTTGATGTTGCCTATGTTGCCCATGGACTACTCAGTTTGTATATTTTGCTTATTTTTTCATAGTTCCACACAACTTCTTCCTGTTTTCTCGATTGATGTGTGTTCAGTTTGTCAAGGCCTATCCACTGTGCCAGCTTATAACTAAATCTGAGAGGGGTGCGATGGGGAGGTTCCTTTGTCAGAATGGCGTAGCAATACGTATGTACTTGTTTGTGGCTCTGGACTCTGCCGCAGTATCAAGCGACAGATGCTGCTGCCTAAAGTTGGCGCCTCTGGCGAGGCGAGGTGGACATGTGTCGTGGTAGAAGGGGCGTCCCCAGGCCGGAAGTCTGCGCAGGAATGCGCGCGCCCAGGAATTCGCCTCCTCCCACGCCCACGCCGCAGGCCAGATAGCGCCCCGGACAACAACACGTCCCCTGTTGTCGCGCCGACATAACTTGCTACGGCACAGCGGCCGCTTTGTCTCCACAGGCACTTGAGGCGTGGAGGGATCTGGAGCAGGGCTGGCGCCTCGAGCAGACAGTTGATGGGCACCGTAGCGCTCATTGTTGGACCTCAGTAGCGCTGTAGTGGGGAAGATGAAAGTATCTCGGAGTGGCACTTAAAGTTCTCCTTTAGGTCAATTCACTTTTGTTGAGAGTGGGGGGTGTATCAGGCCAATGATTCTACACGGCCCGCCACGACTGAATTTCCTGTGCGACCTCCATTTCAGAGTAGCACTTACACCCAACATCCTCAATTATTTGTTGGATGTTTTCCAATCACTGTCTTACCCCTACAGTTTTTACACACTAACGCTTCCTCAAGTAACATAGAAATTTTACCCTGGTCTCTCTACAAATGTCCTATCTTCCTGTCGTTTCAGCTTCCCAAGGTGTTTCCCACTCGTTTCTCACCTTATTCGTCCTCATTTCTTGCCGTATCGCTGAAAGGTTCAAAGAAAACTTCAGTTAAATTTCTCTTACAATTGTAGTTGGTGGTGACTTAATTTACCCTGGATATGTTGGCGAAACCGCATATTTAAATCTGGAGGTACGCGTAAAACATAATCCGAAATAGTGCTAACCACATTCTCTCAAAATTATTTCGAGCGGTTAGTTCATGAGCGCACGTGAACAGTAAACGGTTGCGAAAACACACTTGACCTCTTAGCAACAAATAATGCTGAACCAATAAAAAGTATCAAAACGGATACAGGGATTAGTGAACACAGGGTTGTCGTGGCGAGATTGAATATTGTAACCCCGAAATTCTTCAAAAATAAACGAAAAATATCCCTATTCAAAAAAACAGATAAAAATTTACTTGACGCCTTCCTGAGAGACAATCTGCACTCCTTCCAAATTAAAAGTGTAAGTGTAGACCAGACGTGGCACGCCCGGGTTCCCGGGTTCTGATTCCCGGCGGGGTCAGGGATTTTCTCTGCCTCGTGATGTCTGGGTGTTGTGTGCTGTCCTTAGGTTAGTTAGGTTTAAGTAGTTCTAAGTTCTAGGGGACTGATGACCATAGATATAAAGTCCCATAGTGCTCAGAGCCATTTGAACCTGCCAAATTTAAATGAACGCAAAATATCCAAGATCGGCGATCTTTTACAGAAGTTCGAAATCTAGCGCGGACATCAATGCGAGATACTTACAATAGTTTCCACAGTGAAACTTTAGTCTCAGCACCTGGCAGAAAATGCAAGGAGATTCTGGTGGTATGTAAAGTATGCTATCGGCAAGACACAGTCAATGCCTTCTCTGCGCGATAGCAATGGAAATACTATCGACAACCGTGCTGCCAAAGCGGAGTAACTAAAAACAGCCTTCCGAAATTCTTTCACCAAAGACGACAAAGTAAATATTCCAGAATTCGAATCAAGTACAATGCCAACATAAGTAACGTAGAAGTAGATATCTTCGGAGTAGTGAAGCAACTTAAATCACATAATAAAAGCAAGTCTTCTGGTCCAGACCGCATACCAATTAGGTTTTTTTCAGAGTATGCTGATGCATTAGCTCCATACTTAACGATCATATACAACCGTTCGCTCGACGAAAGATCCGTACCCAAAGAGTGGAAAGTTACACAGGTCACACCAATATTCAAGAAAGATAGTAGGAGTATTCCACTTCATTACAGGCCCATATAATTAACATCGATATTCAGCAGGATTTGGGAACATATGAACATATGTTCGACCATTAAGAATTACCTCGAAGAAAATGGTCTCCCAATCTTGAATCAGCCGGCCGGAGTGGCCGTGCGGTTCTGGGCGCTACAGTCTGGATCCGAGCGATCGCTACGGTCGCAGGTTCGAATCCTGCCTCGGGCATGGATGTGTGTGATGTCCTTAGGTTAGTTAGGTTTAATTAGTTCTAAGTTCTAGGCGACTGATGACCTCAGAAGTTACGTCGCATAGTGCTCAGAGCCATTTGAACCAAACTTGAATCCCAGTCGTCGGATTATTGTTGTTCAAAAATGTTCCAATGTGTGTGAAATCTTATGTGACTTAACGGCTAAGGTCATCAGTACCTAAGCTTACACACTACTTAACCTAAATTATCCAAGGACAAAAACACACACACACACACACACACACACACACACACACACACACACACACACACACACACATCCCCAAGGAAGGATTTGAACCTCCGCCGGGATCAGCCGCACAGTCCATGACTGCAGCGCCCTAGACCGCTCGGCTAATCCAGCGCGGCAATTATTCTTCAACTACATACACTGAAGAGTCAAAGAAACAGGTACACGTGCCTAATATCGTGTAGTGCCCCCGCGAACACGCAGAAGTGCCGCCACACGACGTGGCATGAACCCGACTAATGTCCGAAGTAGTGCTGGAGGGAATGGACACCATGAATACTGCAGGTCTGTCCATAACTCCGTAAGAGTACGAGGGGGTGGAGATCTCTTCTGAACAACAGGTTGCAAGGCATCCCAGATATGCTCAATAATGTTCATATCTGGGGAGTTTGGTGGCCAGCGGAAGTATCTAAAATCAGAATAGCGTACCCGGAGCCGCTCTGTAGCAATTGTGGACGTGGAGGAAGTCGCATTGTCCTGCTGGAATTGCCCAAGTCCGTAGCAGTGCACAATGGACATGAATGGATTCAGGTGATCGGACTGGATGCTTACGTACGTATCACCTGTCGGAGTCGTATCTAGACGTATCAGGTGGTCCATATCACTCCAACTGCACACGCCCCACACCATTACAGAGCCTCCAACAGCATGAACAGTCACCTGCTGACATGCGATGTCCATGAATCCATGAGTTCGTCTCCATGACCGTACACGTCCATCCGCTCGATACAAATTGAAACGAGATTCGTCCGACCAGGCAACATGTTTCCCGTCATCAACAGTCCAATGACTGTGTTGACGGGCCCAGGCGAGGCGTAAAACTTTGTGTTGTGCAGTCATCAAGGGTACAAGAGTGGGCCTTCGGCTGCGAAAGCCCATATCGATGATGTTTCGTTGAATGGTTCGCTGTCTGACACTTGTTGATGTGCCAGCATTGCAATCTGCAGCAATTTGCGGAAGGCATGCAGTTGTGTCACGTTGAACGATTCTCTTCAGTCGTCGTTGGCCTCGTTCTTGCAGGATCTTTTTCCGGCCTCAGCGATGTCAGAGATTTGATGTTTTACCGAATTCCTGATATTCACAGTATATTCGTGAAATGCTCGTACGGGAAAATCCCCACTTCATCGCTACCTCGGAGATAATGTGTCCCATCGCTCGTGCGCCGATTATAACACCACGTTCAAACTCAATTAAATCTTGATAACTTGCCATTGTAGCAGCAGTAACCGATCTAACAACTACGCCAGACACTTGTTGTCTTAGATAGGCGTTACCGTATTCTGCCTGTTTACATATATCTATACTTGAATACGCATTCGTATACCAGTTTCTTTGGCGCTTTAGTGTATATATATATAAACGACTTACCAGACAATCTAAGCAACCGTCATAGGTTGTTTGCAGATGACGCTTTTATTGTCTAGTGAAGTCATCAGAAGATCAAAACAAATTGCAAAACGATTTAGAAAAGATATCTACACTGTGATAAAAGTGAAAATGGACCCTAAATAACGAAAAACGCGAGGTTATTCACATGAGTGCAGTGCTAAAAGGAATCCGTTAAACTTCGGTTACACGATAAACCAGTCAAATCTAAAGGCCACATAGAAAAAGTTGTGGGGATGGCTGACCAGAGACTGCGTTTTATTGGCAGAACACTTACAAAATGCAACATATCTAATAAACAGACTGCCTACACTGCGCTTTTCCGTCTGCTTTCGCAGTACTGTTGCGCGTTGTGGGATCCTGTGTTTTTTGTTGATGCCGACCTACATAGGAAGAAACGGTCATAATCAGGGAAATCAGAACTCGCACGAGAAGATACGTGTGTCGGTTATTCTCGCGTTTTTCTCGATATTGGAATAATAGAGCATTATTCTGAGGGTGGTTCGATTGAAACCCTTTGCGACGCACGTAGTGTGGTTTGCAGAATATGCATGTAGATGTAGACCTAATTTTCAACATCCTTTCTACCACCAGATCTGAAACGCTTCTATTCTCTTCGTTTCTGGTTTTCCACAGTCCATTCTGCATTTCTATACAATACTGTCTCCAATGTGCATTCCTAGAATTTTCTTCCTCGAATTAAGACCGACATTTAATAGTAGTAGAATCCTGTGGTTAGGAATGCCGACGAATCGACGAGTATGGAGCAACAGCAACGCCACAGTTGTCGCGGACTCTTCATACCCGCGGAACTCAGCGGGAATGAAAGATACCCGTCAGCACTGATGTAACAACGGCGCCTTGATTTGTGAAGTATGCAACGTGGACGGTAGAATCGTCTGATCTCTAGCAGCTAGCGTGACTCGACTCCTGCTGGCCTCAGCTGGCGGTCCTTTTATGAGTTGCATCTTCCGCTGAGCTGTTGGCGGCGCAGGTGCATGTTGTCCCAATCATTTCATCACCTTCATATTCTTGGATGTGCAAGTCGCCGAAGTGCCGTCAAATTGATAGACTTGGACTAAGCGCCCGAACAACCCTAACTGTCAATAATGCCGTAAGATAATTTTATTCATTATTGTTTCTTGGTTCTTCCACATATCTCATTGCGTCAGTTTTTCCTTGTAGCTTACGCCTATTTTCGTCGTACTTTCGAACATCTCACTCCATTTTACAATGTCGGAACGCTTTTTCTAGTTCGACAAGTCCTGTCAACATCACCTCATGCTTCTTAAATTTTGGTTTATTAAGCGTAACGTCAGAACTGCTTCCCTGGAGCTTTTACCTTTCCTAAAGCCAAATTGATCCGTCACCTACGAGATTCTCAGATCTATTTTCCACTCAGTTCATTTACACAAATGCATTTACACAAATGTATTTACAGTGAGTGAATTTCATCTCTGATGTTCTACAGAACCATTGACACCTGTCATGGGCGTTACTCTGGACGCTATAGGTTTACCAGCTACTGCTTCCTTCAGGTGAAAGGAGGGAACACTAAGTTTTAACATATCGGGGACGACGAGCTCGTTAGAGACGCAGTACAAGATCGAATTGGAGAAGGATAAGTGTAGATATGATACCCGCTTTGTAAAATGAGCTCTTCCTCTCCCTCTTTGGGGAGTGCGGAGTTCAAGCCTCTTATCGCATATTTGTAGTTACAGCTGGCCAGAAAAGCGCGCGTAAAATCCAGCAATTTATTATTTGAGACTTTTTGAGTTAATCAGTTTGAAGGGTTACAAAACGTGTGACTTTTTTTTCCCTCGAGAGCCGCGTGAGGTGACGCTGTGGGTAAGAGATCGGACTCCGGTTTGGTAGGACCACGATTCAATTCTGCCCTCCCTGATCATCACGTCTCGACGCGTCGTTTTATCCTAATTGTCCTTTTTTCTCTTCTTTCCTGGTAGGTGACACAAAATTTGTTTTTTCAGGACAGGTTTGTGGACTACCACTTACTACTCAAATTTTTGTTTCGTTCCCGGTGCTCTGTACAGATAAAACGTGGCTCCACAAAGCTTTCTCATTTCATTCTTCCTGTGAAATGTACTGCTCTCTCTCATCAGATATGCCTTTGGCGTCAGTTAATTAATACACCTTGGCTCGCCCGTCGTGTAATAGCATGTTGTACATTTACAGGTTTTCCTCAGCGTTTTCAATTTTAATGCATTATTTATATGAACTGTCTTTAAGAACGTAAGCCACTAATTTCTCTGCTGTTACTGACAAGGATCAGATTCTTGGAAAGAGTCCTCAAATTAACATTTTATGACGACACTGTATTTAATTAACATTTATTTGAACGGAACGCGCAGAACACGACTGCTTTGAAGGAAACTGTTTGGGAGATAAGAGTTGGTACTTACGTTATTACATATTATTATTATTATTATTATTATTATTATTATTATTATTATTATGGCTATGTACCAGTGTGATAGAAACAAAATTGATTGTTTAGAAACAAAATTGATTGTTTTCCCGAAGGAAACTGCAAGGCCTGACGTCGTTCCTCACCAGTGGAAGTGGGTAAGAATTAAACAACCACTGCAGGTGCACTTGAATTTTTGCCACCACTTACTTCAGCTGTCTGTACATTGGAAATGTCTTCAACTGTCGTGGATGCGATAGCTGCACAGTTTTTCGGTAGTCAAAAACTATTATAACGAAAAGTACAAACAGAAATAAATTAAAGAGTTAATTGGTGATGATGTGAATAGTTACGCACCTTTTCTTTAAATCTGAATATCGGGAGTTTACAAGGTAAGTTTTTAATCATGGACAAAGCATTGAATGCCCACTAACATTCTACAAGGTCTCTGTGAACTATGCACTTATTTTCTTTTGAAAACATAGAATCCTCTACTTGAGTAAATATCAAAAAATGTTACATCATTAAAAAATTACTTATAAATATAACAGTCGAAGACAATTTTGACAAGGACTCAGGTGAAGTAGAATATATTTTTATACTTAAAAATTGGTTTTATTATATTAATTTGTAAATGAATCAGTAGTTAATGTGATTAGACCTCACTTCCTATTTAAACCTCATAGGAAATTTTGTTACATATAAATAGGATAAATTTCAGTACAGTATTACTGTAAAAATCCTGAGTACTGAGGTATTTTAATTTGAAAAACACACAACTAAAACAACAATGCAGGTGTTCTCGCTGAGTTTCCTACAGATCTCGTACGCATAGTTTGTATTTCTCTGTTTTCTTCAACAGTCCTGTGTTCAATTGCAGCATACCTGTATTTGGTTGATTTCCTTCCTGCAGTTTGAAACACCAACAAAATAAATGTTGTATTTTTTCACTGCTGGTTCTGACCCTGTGAATTCTTCAAGTTTGTGTGCCTGTAAATATTCGAGATGTGATTGTTCACCACTCATCTCAAACTGTGTGGATGAGAGAATGTGCGAGTACATTGGGTGTAAGCTGAAAAACGTTATTTCAGTATCTGGATTCCTTTGCTGAAAAAAAAAATAAAAATGTTTCCTCTACTGGCATACTCATATAACTTTTTTTTTCCAGTTGCCTACAACAGAGACGATATCCTTCATACCAGGTAGTAGCTTGCTGGTTTTATCAGTTAGGAAAAAGTTTCAGTTTTCAGCAGATTATCGTCTGTACGTTTACTAGATGAAGTTTTCTTGTCGTCTAAGAAAATCTGCTTGGCAACCTTTTTTTTCATGACTGCTGCTTTTTTTTGTTTGGGGAGGGGGGGGGGGGGTGGTCTGGAACTTGACACCTTTTTTAATCGAGAAACAGCTTTACCGACGGGCTGCAGACATGTATATGATCCTATCTGGGGAGCAGTCCCTTCAGTCAGTACAATTTTAGCTTAGGTATTCAATTCAAAACTTTACACAGGAGGATGTCTTTTTCGTTATGGTTCCCCACGTTCTCTATCCTGTTCTCTTTCTGTTTTTGATGCTGACATACGGTCGCAGGTTCGAATCTGCCTCGGGCATGGATGTGTGTGATGTCCTTAGGTTAGTTAGGTTTAAGTAGTTCTAAGTTCTAGGGGACTGATGACCACAGATGTTAAGTCCCATAGTGCTCAGAGCCATTTGAACCATTTTTTGATGCCGACCTTTCTGCTGACATTTTTTCCCCATTTTCTGAAAAAATAATAAGTCAAACGCACTAGTTGTACCAGCCAACATGAAAATGACTAGAACTTTTCAATGGTTTAGATTTTACTAACAATCCAAATAACAGTTA
This sequence comes from Schistocerca americana, assembly GCF_021461395.2. Classification (NCBI taxonomy): domain Eukaryota; kingdom Metazoa; phylum Arthropoda; class Insecta; order Orthoptera; family Acrididae; genus Schistocerca; species Schistocerca americana. The sequence continues at coordinate 243,853,415 of NC_060126.1, read as the reverse complement.
TGGGTAGGACAACATTACTTTCAACATTTATACATGGTCGTTTAGAAGTTAAACATTACTTTATTGGTCACTAGATCTGTTGTTGAGTTTTCTCATCCCTAACCTAAAATAAACAGAACTGTTGTAATTGCTGAGTTACAGAGTAAACTTTTTCATGGTTTTTTTTTGTCAAGAGTGGGACATTTAGTGCGTAGCCCCTTGTAAATTAGCTGCATGCTTTAATAGTTTACTTCCTAAGCAAACTAAAGTTTGACCGAAATATTAGGTTCTGCTGTTGAAGCTTAAGTTGAAACAACCACAACGACAGCAACGTAAATTTCAATAGCTGCTATTATGAAAAGTAAACTTACTATGCTTCGTCCTTATCTACAGAAGTGTCGGCTTCGTTTAATTGCTTCCCCAAATAATTTTGTTGTTTTGATAATTTTTTCAGAACAGTAAAGTTTAACTTTTATAGATTCAGAAAACTACGACATTAATTTAATTAAAAATAAATTTTGAAAACAATTCAGGTTCAGTTTCACATAATAGTAATAATAATAATAAGAAGAAGAAGAATCATCATCTCTATACTCAAATCATTTTAATACAATTTGTCATATTAAAGTTGTCGTTTCTTTGGTAACAATGTTATTAAGAAGGACTATATTTGTGAAACCCTGGTCAAATGTAAGAGAAGGCCTGATGGCCTTAATCAGATCGGGTTAAATAAATACTTACAAATTCACATATGATTTCTATACCTACGTGGGACCAAAACATATTCACTTTGTTGTGAACAAAGAAAACTTTTTGGTACCAGAGTTGTCAGTGTAAGTAGCTCAAAATTTACTGGTGGTGCGAGGCGGTATTAGGCAGTGGTTGTTCATCTGCACCTAGTGAGGTAGAAATTTAAACTAAAATTTGTGTATTATAATTTTTAATTAATTTTTTTTTTTACTTTTTGACTGACAGCAAGTGTGTCGTTTTTGCCGAGAGGTTTAATGTGCAGAATGAAGATTGTCTAATAAAGATTCCATACTAGCATCTCGCTCTATGATTTAGACTAAACATATGTTGAACTGTCTTGCATATACATGCTGAATTTTCTTACGTATAAAAAGGGTTCTCCAGTTTTGTGAAACGACTGCTGCCAGAGATGTGGTCTTCAAACACTTCCGCTTGCCGGTTTTCGAAACAAGAACCCACTGGCCACGAGCCAAGCCATGTTTAGAATCACTCACAATATGAGAGCGCCAAGGCTATCTTCAATTTTATTTTTGATGTAACAGCTGTGCCTTGAAACAAGCAGTATGGTGAACGCTCATTAACCTTCTTTACGCATGGCTAGTATTCGCTTGTTGTATCTTTCTTCACAGTCAGTTCCCGTGTGAGACCACATACACTCTCTCTCTCTTTTGTGTGTGTGTGTGTGTGTGTGTGTGTGTGTGTGTGTGTGTGTGTGTGTGTGTGTGAAGAGGGGGGGAGGGGGAGCACTTCCTTCATCACACTCATAGGATGGACTCCCAAAATCGGAGCAGTGCAGAGGGGAAGGCAGATCTCCTGCCGGACCACCAACTTTCCCCTGCCCCTTCACGTTACGAGGCAGCGGTCTAGACTGTCAGCCATCAAAAATAACATACGGCGCGTTGATTATTTGTGTTTATACGAGTAAGTCGCGGTGTTATTCTGTGAGCAAAAGCTTAATAAATATCTGGATGGCCGGGAGCTCTCAGAGGCCGTTCCCGCAGTGGCTATAAGCGAATGTTTGGGAGCCGTATGAAATGTTTTGACGCATGCGTTTCAGAGCCTTTGATTAGAAAAGAGACTGGACGGATCACAAACTCCCTGAGTAGCACTTGCCGCCTGACTTTGTGTAAGCTGCGAACATATACATGCATCAGGCCTGCTCTGGTGTATTTTCGCATTGACTGTTCGGAGACACTCCGCGAAACGTGTTCAGAGTTTACTACCACTTCACCCTGAAAAGCTCTGCCATATCTTAAACCTGAGAAATAATTTGTATGTTAAAGGAGGGAGCATCTTGTAGATGATCATAAACGTGATAGACTAGCCTGGCAATGGCTCTTTTTATTTCTAAGTAGGCGCGCATATACAACACAGACACATTTACATGAACTACATAAATGAAAGACAGCAACTATTTGTGCATCAAATTAAATTTAAAAATGGTTTTTCATTTGCTTTGGGACTCTCCGTCTTGTGCAAAAACAAATACATTTTTCGGCTGTACCACTCGCAAAGCAAATGAGAGACGTATTGCGCTTCATACGTTTGAAGGATCCCAAGTCAACTAATAACAGGAAAAATTAACCAGAAGATCGTTTTCGGGCTTGCTAAATATCACCTCTGCTATCTTCATCCTAAACCCTATTGATGGAGGGGTATCTTACACCCACAGTATTTTTATACGAATAACGAGTCATATATATCAATTTTCGTTGGAATTCCTTCAGGCATTCCTGAGTTGTGCTTTTATGTGATCCCTTTTAACCCCAAACCCTAAGGGTAAGTGTACTAGTTGCGTCACAGTAAACGTTTTCAGATAGCAAGTGATATGTGTGCCAATTTTGGTTAAAATTTCTTCAAGGGTTGTAGAAATACCCTGATGATATGTCACTGGCCTTCGACCCCTGCCTGCTCCATTCCCAACTCTTAGAGGTGAAACGTTATCGTGACTGTGACCAATGAGTCTAGCAAACAACGAAGACTATGGATTTGATACTAATATACGTAGTTATCGGATATTTTCACAAGCCGCGCGGGCTACCCGCACGGTTTTAGGCTTCTTGCACGTCCCGGGCGGCACCCCCGTCGGAGGTTCGAGTCCTCCCTCGGGCATGGTTGTGTATGTTGTCCTGTGATTAAGTAGTGCGTAAGCTTAAGGACTGATGACCTCAGCAGTTTGGCCCCGTAAGACCTTACCACAAATTTCCACACATCACGTTTTCTCATTCCCACCTCTAGCGTTGGTGGGTATAATACCCACAGAATTTTTATGGAAATAATTACACAAATAATGAGTACTGTATATAGAAAATGTGCTTGCAATTTCTTCAGATGTTCCTGAATTAAGTTTCTAAGTCATACCCAATCTGTATGGAATCTAACCCTCACAGAACCTCGTGGGCGCGCACAAAACTCATCAAAGTTTCACTGTACCCGGGTAAATGGTATAGGAAAGCATAGAAAACAAAGAAACAAATATTTCTTTCTATATATGTTTTGCAGTTACTAAATGTGGATGGGAACTGGATATATGTCTTAATCTCCTTCTCCCTTTCTTTTGCCCATCTCCTCATCCTCCTCCCCCCCCCCCCTCTCTTCACCTCCTCCTTCGCCCTATCTTTGTCCATCTCCTCTCCCTCTCTCTAATGTTTAGCAATGTTTTTCTTCAATACACATTCCGTAATAGTATTCTAATCATACCCTGATCAGCCATAAATGCTATTTTCTGTGGAAACCGAACTCTAGGAAGAGGACAAAACACCACATTGATTTACCGACTTCTAGGACTTAAAGAGGGGAGTGAGTAGATAATATTTTGAACTGGAACCCATCTCCACAAACGTACCGTTTCCGTGCTACAATCATTTGAAAACGTGTTGGTAACGTGACCACTTTTAAAAGTAATTGATTAGGTGTGATTCAGTACATCGCAAGTTTTACAGTTCCACTCATTGGCAGCCAAAGAAATTGCTCTTGAACTCGTTGACGGGTTCTCTTCAACGTGTTTCAGTATTGCCATTTCCAATTCTGGTGTGCGGCGTCTTGTTGGAGCACCACAGTCACGCCTGCCGACGGTAAAGGTACCCTTTCACGAAGGTATTGCGTAATTGCGACAAAAAGGGAATGCGATGGAGTCGAACGTTGTCGAGAACGGTCTTGTTACAGGCTAAGAGCAGCTCTTCCAGTACCGTGAGCTTAGCCATTCAGAACGATCATGTCGGTGTATTCTGCAAACGGTGTATGTTGGTATAACACTCACAGGTACGTTAATGAGGTAGGTTAGACGTCAAATGACATCAGCCGATCCGACGTAACCGCTCCCAACCATGACTACCCTATTGCATACCTACCTAGTAAACATGTTTTCAAACTACTGTATCACGGAGAAGGTACGTTTCGGAACATGAGTTCCCATTTCCATCTACAAGTCTTAGAAGTTTGTAACGGGAACTTCCGAACACCCTGTGTTTAATGACCAAGAATATGTAAGGGAGAAATAATTTTTCTTTTAGTTTAAATGGTGTATTATCGTAATTAAAACTGAGTGCGGGGAAGGCCGATATTATATCACCAAATTTATTGGATAGAGTTGATTTGTTAAATATATTGGCCGTAGTGTAATAGGAAATGTTTGTCGAATGCCGTCTTTGGTCGAATTTATTTGATCAAATCTAGCGCCTCGCCATAGATTTAGCCTTCGTCTTCTGTTTACTTCAATGAGCAATGTAACCACTAGGAGCTGTCTTACATACAATGTTGATCAACATGGCTTAGAAATTTACATGATGCGTCGCATCTGCAACGAAATTGATAGAAATACAAGGTGGATGAAGCACTATATAACTTGTGACATCACGAATAGAGAAATAGAATAAGAAGAAGCGAGAGCAATAAAAAAAAAAAAATCCGGATGCAGTTAGTCGTGAAGTACGGCCAGGATGTACCCCGAGGATATAAAGGCGAATATTTACAAGTTTCGTAGCAATAGAATTATTTCTTCATGGCCATAGCATGTACTACATAGTTATTTGCTTCAGACAGTCCTCCTTTGGTGCTTTACAATAAATAGCTTCACACGTTTCTGGTATTATTTTCGTCAGTGTGCAATGCGGTATTAGAGTGCTGTACTGTAAACTAGAGTAGATTTCTCCAGTTGCAAGAAATCGTAATGTTACGGTAAGTCCGTCTTTTGCGGATATAGTATTTCTGAGGTGAGTGTTCTGCTTCGTAATATGAGGAGCCACTTTCCTGAGCACATACTGAAATGTGCTTTTGTCCATTCGTAAGTAATTTTGACACAACTTTACGTCCTCGACTTAGAGCTCCCGCAACAAATTTTGTTGTATGCTTTTATCATCTCGCCGTGAAACTCACGGCTTCACGCAAGTACGTTTCCTTCCTTTTCCTTTTTTGTCTGCTCCTCTTCCTAATGCAAACACAACGCAATTGTAATACACGCAACAACAGATCATAGTAACACGTTGTTGTCTACCATTCAGAAACTTGGACGAAATTTTGGATGACAGTGTGATGCGATCCTTTTTCGCCGCATCAAAGATGTTTGTTCTATGAATTTGAAAGTGTAATAGCACCTAAAGAAAACTGAACCGCAGATATTCACAGCTGAGAGAACAAGGCGTAGCATTTTCTTTCTCGCAGTTTGTTTTAACGGAAAACCTGATATTTAAAATACATACACACACACATATATATATATATATATATATAGCTTGTGTCCATCTGAATGTTTGGTAGAGTAAAACGTAAAAGTCTGAAGTAAATCGGCGAAGAACTTTCTGAGATTTTGGTTTCTGTGTTAAATACGTGTTTATACAATAAAAAACGCGCGTATTCGAATGCAACATTGTGTGAAAATTTCAAGTTGTCGGCGAAGAACTTCGGGGAATTTTTAACAGACGAACATTTACATTTTTATTTTTATATTGATGACGTATTGTTACAACAGATGCGCAACTGTATATTTTAAAAAATGTGTTTTTACAGCTTCAGTTGCAAATTGCCACAATTGATTACCTGTTTCGATCATTTAATGACCACCTTCGAGTCTATAAATTAAAATAATACACCGGTAATTAGCTATCTACGTACATAAAATGTATTGAAATTCCTAAAATTATACGAAGTTTTTTTTAATAAAGAACGGTCGGAAGCTGCGAATTACAGGGTACCAGACTTTTGACAGCATTCAGCGCTATCCAGCGTATTACTAATCCCACTGTACGCTGTACAGTTCTATATGTTATGGATGAAGAGTGGGGGGAGGGGGGATGAAGGGGAGTTGTCTAACAACTAATAATGTGAGCTATTAAAATATAGTAAAAACAGTCTCTAAAACTTGTACTAAAATTAGTCTAAAATGATATGCTATTTGGGTAAATGCACCTAATAATCATATACGAGACTTTTGTTAAAATTAATTATTAATAATAAACTTTTCATGATCCTTGAGCGCACTTTTCTATTTTCTACTGGAGGGCGTCTGGGATTTGTTTCCGCGGACGCACATCGCATCGGGCTCAGTGTTCCTGCGGCTGCGTTGCCGCAGTGCCTGTGAGTGGGGGGCGGTCTGCTAAGGTCGTCATCCGCCCACTGGTGCTGTAGCAAAGCTGGAGGGGTTGCTGGTGATTGAACCGTCTGATTGCGTCGTCAAAGTTCCTGAAGTACACAGAATTCTTCAAATCACACTGGAGATCGAGTATTTTATTTGGTTCTTGTCGTAGATTTTAAGTTCTTTCAGGTTACTCGAAAATGTCGTTTAGGCACGGTGAGAAAATTTTCAAGATATATGTGTATTCGTCTTATGGAGTGTCTAGTTTTAGTTGGTCTACAAATGCTGTCTTACTATTTCGAAGGCGGTACTTCAGAAATCACTGCTCTCGCGACGTGTACGCCGTTCCATTTACATATGCACCATACTTTCTCAGACGCCTCACAACAAATCTTAGGCCTGTGGAGACCACAACCTGCTGAGGATGAATAGAAACCTGTTGCGACGGTGACTATCCCGTATGTAGGGACCACATCAATAAAAATCGGAAGAATATTCTGGAAACGTAACATCAAGTGTGTGTCCCGCCCAACAGCCTAGATAAAAGCCTTGTTGGGATCAGTCAGGGTTGATCTAGGACTCCAGAATCTGGGAGTCTGACACATCCCTTACCAGTCAAAGAAAATGTGTTTAGGCCGGACTATCCGGATGGTACAGAAGTGCACTGAACATTAACGCTACACAGACAACTAAAAGCCAAAATGTCCGTTGTGGCAGAGAACTGCATCTCTCACGGACATGCAATGAATTACGACGGCACCGATTTGTTGCAACAGTTCAACACCTTCGGAGACTGTTCTGAAAGAGATTGTAGAGTCTACAAATGCGCAGTCAGTCTGTTGAACACTAGCTGTCTAATATATTTATTGGGTGTAATTAGGCAATATTTCTTCGGGCATATCATATGTTTGTGAGGATTGCCATTGGTCGTATCTTGATTACCAACCAACATTTTTTTGCTTAAAAAAAATTTTAGCACTATTACTACTGTCAAAAACTAAGTGAGCCCGGCTTCCTTTGACGCGGCAGCAGTGTGTCAAGCGAGCAGGGGTGTGCGCAGCGACGACTCCAAATACAGATTTATTGTATTTATTTATTTATTGTGCTTCATGTGTGACACAGTAGTTACAGTAATAACTCTTCCTCTTTATTGTACAGTATCGAATGATATCCATCTCCTTCACAGAACGGTTATCCACAAAACAAGACATTATCGCTACGACACATTCGTCGGAATAAACAGCTCCATCTCGTGGTCGCGTTTTTGGTTAAAGGCCGCTGCATGTTTGCGCATTTTGTGAGCCCTCGGAGCTCTCGTAACGTGGTAGCGAGATTACGTATCAGTCGAGGTGTTAGGTAAGAGAGACACCTCCTTCGTAGATAAGTTAAAATTCCACTGCGGCGTCCTCGCGTTCATGTGTGGGTATCATGACAGCGTGTCACACGGTAGCGTGTTCGCAAACCCGATCGACGTCGGCGGTCCATAATAGCATAAAAGTGAATGCAGTGAGAAGCTGCCCAAGGGAAAGCGTCGTGTGAGGGAAGATTAGACGTAGTGATAGTTCGCTGAGCTTGTGGCGGCGCGAAAGTACAATGTGACACCACGCACCGCACCTGTGTTACGAAGCGAGAGGTTACAATGAATTTGCCGTGGTATGAAGATAGTTAATGACTCATAACGGGGATATTTTATACACGGCTTCGACTGACTTATATCGCGATTCTTGTGACTGTTTTACTAAACTTTGAATAAATGTAATACCCAATTCGCTATCAGTTATAGAGTTGTATCAGGTCGAATAGTCAAATGTTTTAGGCGGTGTTAACAGAGACTAATTCGAATAAAACATTCCATGTGATGTGTCAGATTTTTAATTGTTACGGAGATACAGCTTGCTACAAAGATAAGTTTTCATTTGACATGTTGCTACCCCATTTGCTGCGGGTACATTTATGGATTGTCATTTTTATTTCTACGTTCAAATTTTGCATTTGTGCTAGAGTTCACATTATTCAGTTTTTCAACCATCATTGCGATTTTGACTTGTTATTTATATAGTTTAAGTTCGCCACACAGGTATTTAGAAATGTTGAAAATGTCGAGATTGTATTTGCATACGGTTTTTATAATGGAAACAATGCGGCTGCTTCTCGTTAAGTGTACGATAGTCGATTTCACAACTGCATAGAACCAGATTCGGGAGTGTTTACTCATTTTTTCATTACTTGGGGGGGGGGGGGGGAGGGCAGTGGTGCGCTATCATATCTCGTACAAACGTGCAAATGAACAGAGAGTGGATGAAGTAAAAGACATTGCGCAGGTAGTAGAACGAAGTATTTCAACACCTACATCTATACTCCACAAGTCTCCCTTCGGTGTGTGGCAGAGAATACCTCTACTACTGGTGTTACTTCCCCTTTTCTCGCTCGAGTCGCGTATGCTTCTCGGTAAGAACGATTACTGGTAAGTCTAAATGCGGGCTAGAATCTCAGATCTTATTTTCATAGTCTTTTCGCGAGACATACATAGCAGAACGCAAAAGCGTTCGTCGAATCTTCCAGGAACGTGCGTTTTCGTAATTTTAACCGTAAACCACACTGTGATGCAGAACATCGCTCTTTCAGTGTCTGCTATTGGAATTGGCTGAGCATCTCCTTAGAACTTTTGCACTTATTAAATGAACCCGTAACGAAATGTGCTGCTGTTCTTTGGATTTTTGTCTCTGTTTCTTCTATCAGTGCTGTCTGGTACGGGTCATGGGCACCTGAGCAATATTCAAGTGTTGCTCGAACGAGTATTTTGTAAGTTACTTCCTTTGTTAATGGACTACATTTCCTGAGGATTTTTCTGATTAATTTTATGTGGTCGTTCTACTTCATATGGCGCCGTACGCATATAGATATTTTATGGAAGTGAGTGCTTCCAGTCATTATTCTTCAATCGTGTAATTATACAACAAAGCGTCTTCCTGTCTACGTATTCGCAATACATAACATTTGTTTATATTGATGGTCAGTTACCGCTCCTTGCGCCAAGCGTCGTTCCCCTGCAGCCCTGCCCCAGTATTTCGCTACACGTCTATAGCGTTGCGACTTGCCTGTAAAAAGCAGCGTCATCCGCGAAAAGCGTCACGGAACTTCCGACGTTATCAAGTTGTTCAATTATACACTCCTGGAAATGGAAAAAAGAACACATTGACACCGGTGTGTCAGACCCACCATACTTGCTCCGGACACTGCGAGAGGGCTGTACAAGCAATGATCACACGCACGGCACAGCGGACACACCAGGAACCGCGGTGTTGGCCGTCGAATGGCGCTAGCTGCGCAGCATTTGTGCACCGCCGCCGTCAGTGTCAGCCAGTTTGCCGTGGCATACGGAGCTCCATCGCAGTCTTTAACACTGGTAGCATGCCGCGACAGCGTGGACGTGAACCGTATGTGCAGTTGACGGACTTTGAGCGAGGGCGTATAGTGGGCATGCGGGAGGCCGGGTGGACGTACCGCCGAATTGCTCAACACGTGGGGCGTGAGGTCGCCACAGTACATCGATGTTGTCGCCAGTGGTCGGCGGAAGGTGCACGTGCCCGTCGACCTGGGACCGGACCGCAGCGACGCACGGATGCACGCCAAGACCGTAGGATCCTACGCAGTGCCGTAGGGGACCGCACCGCCACTTCCCAGCAAATTAGGGACACTGTTGCTCCTGGGGTATCGGCGAGGACCATTCGCAACCGTCTCCATGAAGCTGGGCTACGGTCCCGCACACCGTTAGGCCGTCTTCCGCTCACGCCCCAACATCGTGCAGCCCGCCTCCAGTGGTGTCGCGACAGGCGGGAATGGAGAGACGAATGGAGACGTGTCGTCTTCAGCGATGAGAGTCGCTTCTGCCTTGGTGCCAATGATGGTCGTATGCGTGTTTGGCGCCGTGCAGGTGAGCGCCACAATCAGGACTGCATACGACCGAGGCATACAGGGCCAACACCCGGCATCATGGTGTGGGGAGCGATCTCCTACACTGGCCGTACACCACTGGTGATCGTCGAGGGGACACTGAATAGTGCACGGTACATCCAAACCGTCATCGAACCCATCGTTCTACCATTCCTAGACCGGCAAGGGAACTTGCTGTTCCAACAGGACAATGCACGTCCGCATGTATCCCGTGCCACCCAACGTGCTCTAGAAGGTGTAAGTCAACTACCCTGGCCAGCAAGATCTCCGGATCTGTCCCCCATTGAGAATGTTTGGGACTGGATGAAGTGTCGTCTCACGCGGTCTGCACGTCCAGCACGAACGCTGGTCCAACTGAGGCGCCAGGTGGAAATGGCATGGCAAGCCGTTCCACAGGACTACATCCAGCATCTCTACGATCGTCTCCATGGGAGAATAGCAGCCTGCATTGCTGCGAAAGGTGGATATACACTGTACTAGTGCCGACATTGTGCATGCTCTGTTGCCTGTGTCTATGTGCCTGTGGTTCTGTCAGTGTGATCATGTGATGTATCTGACCCCAGGAATGTGTCAATAAAGTTTCCCCTTCCTGGGACAATGAATTCACGGTGTTCTTATTTCAATTTCCAGGAGTGTACATAATGTGAAAAGTAATGGTCCTACAACAGTCCATTGGTGCATTCCCGAAGTTACTTTACTTCTGAAGACTCCACTCCGTACAGAGTGACGTGCTGTGTGATGTTTCCAGCAAAATATGCAGTCCAGTCATACAGTGCCTCTGTTATTCGGTACAATCGTATTTTGTTCATTAGGTGGCAGTGGGGAGCTCTTTCTAATGCCTTCCGGAAGTCGAAAAACACGGCATCTCTGGGCGCCTGTATGTACTGCTTTCTCTGTCTCGTGGACGAACAGAGCGAACTCGGTATCACACTGTCGTTGTTTTCGGAACCCGTCTTCGTTCGTACAGGTATTTTCGGCCTTCAGAAATGTCATAATGCGCGAGCATGAAACATGTTCCAAAGCCCCACAATAGACTGACGCCAGGGATAAAGGCCTAAAGCTTTCAAAAATGGCTCCGAGCACTATGGGACTAAACATCTGAGGTCATCAGTCCCCTAGAACTTAAAAGTACTTCAACCTAACTAAGGACATCACACACATCCACGCCCGAGGCAGGATTCTAACCTGGGACCGTAGCGGTCGCACGGTTCCGGACTGAAACGCCTAGAACCGCTCGCCCACAACGTCCGGCTGGTATTTTGTCATTTGCGTGATTATTTAAACGAGGAATTACAGTGCGATCTTCCTCTTTGAGACAGTTTTGGAATAAGACTTATTATTTCGGCCTTTCCTTTGTCATCCTCTGTTTCAATGTGATTATGGTCACAGAATGTATAGACTGATGGGTTAAATGCGTGTATTGATTTAACTTCAGACCAGAACTTCTTATGATTTACTGTCAAGTCGATAGACGGAATTCGTTCAACGTATCACACATAACCCTACATACATAGAATTTCTACCCATGTCTGTGTTATACTTGGAAAAATATGGCAGACTTAAGTAAGCACCGCTATAACATTTACAGCGGATAAAGTACCTTCGAGAAGAAAATTAAGACAAACGATTGGAATTTTGTTGTTGGCTAATGGCAAATCACCGAGTAATCGGATTATATTGTTTACCCGATGTTGTTTGCTCGTGAAGGGACGTTCACTCGAGACGGTATGAATAACAGAGAAGGTGTACTCTATCTTCTTGTCATAGAGTAGCAATATCCAGTAAAGGGCGCACAAAATGGGGTGGCTCCGAAGGGAGTCTGCTTACAGTCACTTGCCGATCAGCTCACTTCGACCTTTTCCTTGCAGGCTCTTTACTACACCGTATGGCACCACAGACTTCGAGCACCTAAGGTGCGGGGAAAGTTCTCCATAACAAGGCACGCGTGATACTACGCAATCTATTAAATTTTTATCGTAAGAGGTAAGGAAGGAAGCAGTATGTCATTAAAAACTGTGCTTTAGAGAGTTGCAGGAACCGATAATTTTTCCCGTCGCTCAATACGGAGAATAAAGCAGGAGGAAAACATATCTGCAAGTAGTTCCCAAGGCTTTACTACTTCGGAAAGTCGTGGAAGAAGGGAAAAAAACATTATTTTCAGGTCATATTGCCGAAAAGATTGCCAGGAGACTGGCATATAATTTGCACATGAACGTAGTACGAGTGCAGGTACGTTTTTACCCGTTTTTTGTTTTATGAGTTTTTCTTATAGCAACGTGTGACCGATCTTGTATTGCTTTGGTTTATCCTTCGCTTATGCGACTGTTTTTTCTCGCTACTCTATCGGGAAAGTCTTTATTTCTCGAATTGTAGGTCGTTGTAACAAAACCTGTTAATGAGACCCAATGCAGACTCGCTAGGTGTAGCTCACAAGTTATTCGAGATACGTAGTTGTAAGTAGGTTTCGGCTGTGGGGCTGCACCTCTCGTACTGCACGTTGGCCTGCCACGATGGAGCCCCCACCACATCCGTTGCCCCCTTCTCTGCGCCCCTGTCTGCACCGGCGTGGGCCAAATTACCCGCTGATTTAAAAAGGAAGAACAGATTTCACTTATTTATTACAGATAAACCATAAAAGATACAACACTTCACGCATTGTCACTGTATAGAGGCAGGTTCAAAGTTTTGAAATAGCTGTGCTCTTCTTTGTTACAACATGGTGACTGCATCACACGAGAACTCATTTTTTCCTGTTGGAATTTGTGCGAAATCAACCCATTGTTCATGAGCAACGTGCATTCTTCCGTCGATTCGGCAAGAAGCCGCCTCTACAGGAGCAGGTTCATGGCTGGCGTACAAATTTGTTAGAAGTTGGTTGCAAAGGGAAGAGCACTGGTCGACCACGCACGTCTCGTGAAAATGTCGAACATAGTCGAGATGCTTTCACATGGAGCCCTTGGAAGACGTCCACGAGATTTTCAGGCCAGGAACTCCAACTTCCAGAAACAGGAGTTCATGTTCAGTCTACGATGTAGTGCCTTTGCGAACATAAAACTTTGAACCTTTGTCTATCCAGTGATGTGCGCAATGTGTTTCTGTTTGTTGTAGTTTGTTTGTAAGAAACAACTGAAATCTGTTCTTTCTTGTTGGATCACCCGGTACTTTTGTACGCATTCCACCCAGCAGGACGCAACAGACATGGATGTATAACTTCCTCATGCTCCATCCGAAGCTATCACTTGTATTTAACCAAATGTGCCCCAGTCTGGAGATGTCCCCAAGATCTGGACGCCGTAGCACTGCTTCGGAAGACAGTACAGAAGTGACGTCTTTACGTGCTCCGCGTTGTTAAAGTTTTCGGAACTCGTTTTCTACGGTTCCCGGTATTTTTCTACGAGCCTACCAGATATAACAGTATCTGTTGCAGAGCTTCCCTCGGGAAGCATCGCGCAGCGCAGAGAAGACAAAGCGCCAGCCTGTGCGCCGGGAAGTTTATTGTCTCGTCAGCTTAGGTTGTGGCCTGCCACGCGCAGAGGGCGGCGGCGTCTGCCAGTACAAAGGTGCCTCCGCGCCCCGGCAACGCCCCTGCCTTCGCGGCGCGTGTGTAGCAAGCGAGCGGTTCCCGCGAGCTGCGTCGACGCCAATTACACCGCGTGATGAGCTGTCGCCGGCTCGCCGCGTGCCGCGGTGAGGCCGTGGGCCTGGCGCCGTAACGAGCTGAGAGCGTAACGGGCCGCCGCAGACTGAGCCGCGTTGCGCCTGTGGCGCTGGGCGGTCGTGCTTTTGGTGCTCTTGCCTTGGGGGTGCAATTTTGAGACGGGCTGTAAAAGTGACACTGGGCTAAGTAAAATTGGAAGAGAGAGGGCGAAGGGTGAAGAGAAAGATTAAGATGAAGGTGAAGAAGAAGAAGAAGAAGTAGGAAAAGGATAGGTTCCCAGTAAAATGCGAAGGGACCGAAGTTATGTGAAAGTAAATAATCTACTGATCGCCTTAACTTTATGACCACCGACCTACTATCGATATAAACCATACAGGAGATAGCAGTGACACCTGGCGAGGAATGACTGCTAGTCAGCCGGCCGAAGTGGCCGAGCGGTTCTAGGCGTTACAGTCTGGAACCGCGCGACCGCTATGGTCGCAGGTTCGAACCCTGCCTCGGGCATGGATGTGTGTGATGTCCTTAGGTTAGTTAGGTTTAAGTAGTTCTAAGTTCTAGGGGACTGATGACCTCAGACGTTAAGTCCCATAGTGCTCAGAGCCATTTGAGCCATGTTTTGGCTGCTAGTCAGACACAAGCGCGGTGCATGGGAAATACAGGAGCGTCCGATTCCACCCATCTGCTTTGACCCATGACGTCACAAATATGGCGGAAACGACCATACACTACGACTCCAATATGGCGCCTATGACGTCATCACGTAAACATGACCACAAACACGAAAATACATTTAAAAACCGACATACACACACGTTCCACAAAAAACCTAATGAAACTATCGGGACAAGCGTGGGAAATTAACGGTTTTTGTGTGTTGACAAAGTAAATATAAACAAATTTAGACACACACCGCCATACCAAACCACACAAAACGACGAAAAAAGCCGACAACAGTAAACTCTCCAAATTCCACTAAACAATATCCTCTGGAATCGGACACTTCCTTTGACCTATATAGCTCAACAGCAGCTCCCGATCCTACAAATTGGAATCGAACATTTCCCTTGACCTATATAGCTCAACAGCAACTCCCGATACCGGAAAACCCACAGCAACCACACATTGGAATCGAACACTTCCCTTGACCTATACAGGACAACATAAACTACCTATACCAAATCATAAAACTGAAAGCTACAACCACGTCCACAATCCTCACTACCTGAAAAAACACAACAAACCAACAAAAGTGGAATCGAACACTTCCCTTGACCTGTTATCCTTACGACATCTCCACATACAGCCGTCCCTTGTCCGAGACACCATAACTTTAAGCAAGCCTCTTTTCTTCACGACATACTGAACACTTCACGACTTCATCCAAAAATCCGAATAGTTGAAGAAATTTTATTGGAGACAAGGCACTGTCCCCCATCATCGCCGACAACCGAAAACTGTTGACCCTGTTAGTCATATCCATACCGACCAAAGACATAAAAAAAGCAATTTACCAAAATTCACACACGACGAACTGAAAAAAATTACAATAACGTCGAAATAACAAAACTAAAATCGTTAACTCATTGAAAAATATTCCGCTGAAAGCACAGTCCCGATACCACACACGTGCAATGCTATCACGCAAATGAACCCCATACGCCACGTAACATGCTACCCATAAACACACCACCAGAGAAAACCACCGACCGCAACAATACACCACCTATTAACACGCCACACATGCAAACTAAACCAAAAACATAACCTAACCCACCAGCAGAGAGCACCACCGATCACATCAAAACGACACCTACAAACACGCCACTCTCACAAACTAAATTCCGCAATTCCGCGCCGTCGTGACATCACACACAACAGCCTTACGTCACAGGTCAAAGCCGGCGGGTGGGATCGGACGCTTCGGTCGACCCGGTGCGTGTAGTATCAGTGAGCGTGCTCTCCGTGTATAGTATCGGGAAGGCTAGCGACCTATCTAAGGTTGACTGAGAACAGATTATGATGGCCCGGAGGCTCGGCTCGAGCATTTCGCAAACTGCACGACCTGTCAAGTGCTCCAAGAATGCTGTGCTGTCTTCAACATGTGGCAAAACCAAGGTGAAACCACATCTAGACATCGTGGGTTCGTCGGCTCCCCTCATTACGTTTGTCAGACGTCGTAGACTGAGCAGACTGATAAAAAAGAACAGACGGCGAACTGTAACGGAACTAACATGAGACTTATAGTGCTGTGCAAAGTACAAGTGGATCTGAAGACACAGTGCACTGAACACTGCTAACGATGGGCCTCCACAGCCGACGACCCATGCGTACGGCAGTATTAACACCACGACATCGACTGAAATAGGAACGTGACCATCGGCATTGGACGTTCGTGCAGTGGCAGAGCATTACATGGTCTGAAGAATCCCGATACCGTCTTCATCATACCAATGTGAAGGCGCGAATCCATCGCCTTCCAGGGGGGAGCTCCTTGACACCTGTACGGCGGGACGGAGGCAAGCTTGTGGCGGCTCCATTATGCTCTGGAGAACATTCACGTGGGCATCCATGGGCCCAGTGGATCCCATGAAAAGCACCATGACGGCCAAGGGATGTTTCCCAACTGCAGTTACATTTTTCAACAGGCTAATGCGGTATGTCACAAGGCCAGTAATATGATGGAGCGGTGCGAGGAACACAGTGACGAATTCCAGTTGATGTGCTCGCCCCCCAGCTCGCCAGATCTGAACCCGATCGAACGCATCTGAGGATCTGATTGAACGTGGCGTCAGAGCTCATCGATGTGATGCTAACTCCCTCTATCTACCTGCCAAGGCCACATAGCTTCCATACCACTTTCGTAAAATTCTCCCAATAAACGGAAGTCTACCTTTCTCCTTCCCCTACTACAATCCTTACGTTCCCCCCAGGGGATCCACAACTCTTTTGTGGATACGTGTGTAGCGAGCACGGGGCCCCGAGCTAATGTGGCCTTCCTTCCTTCCCGGGCTGCATACCTCCCCTTTCCGCATCCTTCCCCATCCCCCGTCTTCACCCCCCCCCCCCTCACCTCTGGTTCTTTCCTTCACTTTCTCCCCCTCTGGGAGTATGGTTTGCGCCTACGTCCGGAGACGGACGCTTGTAAATGTACCACATTCTTCTTCTTCCTTGCTTGTATGTCTTCTTCCTTCCTTTGTCCTTCTCTTTTCCTTACCTCTTCTCTTTACCCTTTTCTCCGCTGCGGCGTTTGAGACCCCCTCTTCTTTCCTTTCCCTTTCTCTTTCTTCCTCCCTGTGCGTGTCTGAAGGCCGACCCACGCACTTCCATGCGTAGCCGGTGACGGGGTAACGCGTAATTCCCCGCCCCGGGTAGACAGGTAGGACACGTACGTACCCCCTGGTAAAGGCCAGGCCCAGGGAGGGGTGATTACCCGAGCTGATACCTTCCGAAAGTGCCGATTGGTCCCTCCGTCCGTTTGTCGGGAGGTGTGACCTGAGGTGTGAACAATCACCTAAGGCGGGTGTGCCCTCGGTGAGGGCCCCCACAAGGGAGGAGCGCGCCATCGGAGACGCCGGTAATCATGGGGGATTCTTCCGCAATGGTTTCCTCACCTTCCACTATGTCCGCTCACAAACGTAAGTTCACTGAGTCTCAGCCACAGACGGTTCTTCCATCGTTGCCACAGTTCCTTGTTGTTTCTCGGTCTGACGAAGGTCACGACTTTTCCACGGTCAACCCTTTCATTATTCAGAAAGGTGTCGACGCAATTGCGGGTCCTGTAAAGTCTTGTTCCAGATTACGGAATGGTACCCTGCTGTTAGAAACACACAGTGCCCTCCAGGCTCAAAAATTGCTGCGTACTTCTCTGCTCCACACCTTCCCTGTCCGGGTGGAACCGCACCGTACCTTAAATTCCTCGCGTGGAGTCGTTTATACACGCTCCCTCGATGGCTTGTCTGACGAAGAAATTCAGCACTACCTGTCTGACCAGGGCGTCACCGCTGTTCATCGGGTTATGAAAAGGGTTGACTCGAACATCATTCCAACCCGCACTGTCTTCTTGACATTTGACAAAGTTCAACTCCCATCAAAAATCAAAGCAGGCTATGAGATAATTTCCGTTCGCCCTTATGTCCCAAACCCTACGCGTTGCTATCGATGTCAGCGGTTCAATCACACCAGCCAGTCCTGTTCCAATCCGGCCAAATGTGTTACGTGTGGCAAGGATGCCCATGAGGGTGCTTGTCCACCTCCATCCCCTCACTGCATCAACTGTATGGGTGACCACGCTGCTTCCTCTCGAGATTGCCCCGTTTTTAAGGATGAAAAGCTCATCCAGGAAATAAGAGTGAAGGAAAAGGTGTCGACCTTTGCTGCTCGAAAGTTACTCGCCAGTCGACAGCCCACCGTGCCTCCGAAAGGAAAATACAGCACTGTCCTTGCTTCTCCTCGGCCAACAAAGGAGGCGGCCACGCAGACTTGCGACCTCACATTTAGTACCACGGTCGTCAGATCGGCCAGCGCAAAGATCGCCCGTTCAACCTCACCACTTTCGCCTGCCCACTCTATGGCTCACCCTTCGTCGGGTTCTGCTAAATCTCGAGCCCAAAAGTCAGACGCCAAGTCTTCGAAAAAAGAGCATTCTCGTGAAGAGTTTTTACGTACTGCAACTTCACAACCATCGGTTCCTCCTTCATCTAAACATCATACCTCCAAGAAGGCTACGAAGAAACACAGTTCCTCTCCTTCTCCGCCAAGGCGTGTCCCAACTACAGCACCACCTGGCGGAAATCGCCCTCGGCCATCTTCCGTGTCGCCGAGGCGCACTGCTGGTGGCCGGTCAACTGGCCGATCGTTGGTGGCAGGAGCTGCTCCTGACCAACCTATGGATCAGGATCTTCTGCCTTCGACTGAATGCCATTCCATGCTGTCGGTCGCAAGCTCTGAGCCGTCGTTGAGTTGACAGCGCCCTTGGTCACGTTTCTCCATTTTCTGTTGACCCTATGTCCATTATCCACTGGAATATCCGCGGCATTCGCGCCAATCGGGATGAATTGTCGATCCTCTTACGATCCTACTCGCCGGTCATCTTCTGTCTTCAGGAAACAAAGCTGCGTCCCCATGACCGCTTTGTTCTCCCTCATTTTCAGTCCGTCCGATATGACCTCCCCTCTGTTGAAGGCACTCCAGCCCATGGAGGACTCATGATTCTGCTCCATGATACTCTCCATTATCACCCAATCCCCTTAAACAGTTCCTTCCAAGCTGTCGCCGTCCGTCTTTCCCTTTCTGGATACACGTTCTCTCTATGTACGGTATACATTCCATCGTCTACACCACTGGCACGAGCTGATCTCCTTCATCTTCTTGATCAGCTTCCACCCCCCTATTTGCTGGTTGGGGACTTCAATGCCCACCACCCGCTTTGGGGATCTCCACATCCTTGTCCACGTGGCTCACTATTGCTAGACGTCTTCCACCAAGCGGATCTAGTGTGCCTCAACACTGGGGTCCCCACATTTTTGTCTGCCTCCACGGCAAATCTATCTCATTTGGACCTTGCGGTCGGTACTGTTCCGCTAGCCCGGCGCTTCGAATGGTTCGCCCTTGATGATACACACTCGAGTGACCACTTTCCATGTGTCCTTCGACTGCAGCCTCAACTGCCATATATGCGCTCGCGACGCTGGAAGTTTGCCCAAGCCGATTGGACACTTTTTTCGTCTCTAGCGACATTCGATGACCGTCGCTTTCCCAGCGTCGACGATGAGGTCACACATTTTACCGACGTTATTCTCACAGCTGCGGAACGTTCAATACCACGCACCTCCGAATTGCCCCGGCGCCCCCCAGTTCCTTGGTGGAACGAGGCATGCCGTGACGCAATACGTGAGCGGCGACGTGCTCTTCGCATTTTCCGTCACCATCCAACTTTGGCCAACTGTATCCGATATAAGCAGCTCCGTGCGCGATGCCGTCGCGTCATCCGCGATAGCAAGAAGGCAAGCTGGCAATTCTTTATTAGCTCATTTAACACCTTCACTCCCTCCTCGGAAGTTTGGAGTCGGCTTCGACGGTTCTCAGGCGCGCCTAGTTTCTCCCCGGTCTCTGGGCTCACTGTCGCGCATGATACCTTAGTGGACCCTGTCGCAATTTCTAACTCATTGGGTCAGCACTTTGCTGAGATTTCGAGCTCTTCAAATTACCCGCCAGCGTTTCTCCCGAAGAAACGTGCAGCGGAAGTGCGACATCTCGCTTTCTCCTCTCAAAATCGCGAAAGCTACAATACTGTTTTCTCCATGCGCGAACTCCAACATGCACTCTCTTCTTCTCGCTCCTCCGCCCCAGGACCGGATGGTATCCATGTCCAAATGTTGCTGCATTTATCAACCCATAGCCTGCGCTACCTCCTTCGCCTTTATAATCGCATTTGGACTGACAGTACCTTTCCCAGGCGATGGCGGGAAGCTATTGTCGTTCCCGTTCCGAAACCTGGAAAGGACAAACATCTCCCTTCTAGCTATCGCCCCATTTCTCTCACGAGTAGTGTCTGTAAGGTTTTGGAGCGTATGGTGAATTACCGTTTAGCTTGGTGGCTGGAATCCCACAGTCTTTTAACACCAGCCCAATGCGGATTCCGACAACATCGTTCTGCCGTTGACCATCTTGTTGCTCTCTCCACTTATATCATGAACAATTTCCTCCGGAAACGCCAAACGGTAGCAATATTTTTTGATCTGGAGAGAGCATACGATACCTGTTGGAGGACAGGCATCCTCCGCACACTGTTCTCTTGGGGCTTTCGAGGCCGGCTGCCCCTTTTTCTTCGCGAATTTATGGCAGAGCGCACATTTAGGGTGCGGGTGAACACTACTCTATCCCGTACTTTCTCCCAAGAAAACGGGGTACCCCAGGGCTCCGTGCTGAGTGTTGTACTGTTTGCCACTGCCATTAATCCAATTATGGATTGTCTCCTTCCTGATGTCTCGGGCTCCCTCTTTGTGGACGATTTTGCGATCTACTACAGCTCTCAACGGACCAGCCTTCTTGAAAGACGTCTTCAAGGATGTCTCGATCGCCTCCACTCGTGGAGCATCGATACCGGCTTCCGTTTCTCACCCAGTAAGACCGTTTGTGTTAATTTTTGGCGACGTAAGGAGTTTCTTCCGCCCTCCCTACATCTAGGTCCTGTCAACCTTCCGTTTTCCGACGTCGCTAAATTCTTGGGTCTTATGTTTGACAGAAAACTGTGCTGGTCCTCCCACGTTTCCTATCTTTCGGCTCGCTGTCTGCGTTCCCTTAACACCCTCCGTGTCCTGAATGGCACCTCTTGGGGAGCGGACCGAGTGGTCCTTCTCCGCCTCTATCGCGCCTTAGTGCGCTCGAAATTGGATTATGGAAGCATAATCTACTCCTCTGCTCGGCCGTCTATTCTTCGGCGTCTCGACTCTATCCACCACCGTGGATTACGTTTAGTGTCTGGAGCTTTTTACACCAGCCCTGTGGAAAGCCTTTATGCTGAGACTGCTGAACCTCCGCTATCCAATCGGCGGGCAGTCCTTCTGAGTCGTTATGCTAGCCATTTGTCTTCCATGCCTGCTAATCCAGCCCATGACCTTTTTTTCGATGCCTCCCTTGATGTCGGGTATGCAGGCCGCTCCTCCTCCCTACTACCCCCGGGAGTCCGCTTCCGTCAACTGCTCCATTCCCTTTCCTTCCGCTTTCCTAAAACCTTCTTGACAACTTGGGGTACAGCACCGCCTTGGCTCCGTCCCCGGATCGACTTGCTCAGAGGCCTATGTCAATTTCCCAAGGATGGTACCCCTACACTTGTTTACCGTCGGGCATTTGCTGCTCTATGTGCACAAATGACGGAAGCCACATTTATTTACACCGATGGCTCGAAAACATCGTTAGGTGTAGGGGGTGCCTATATTGTTGGCGACACCCCAAATCACTTTCGGCTTCCCGACCAGTGTTCGGTTTATACTGCGGAGCTTTACGCTATTCTCCAGGCTGTCCACTACATTCGCCGCCATCAGCGGATACAGTACATAATCTGCTCAGATTCTCTCAGCTCTCTCTTAAGTCTCCAAGCTCTTTACCCTGTGCACCCTCTGGTCCACCGGATTCAGGACTGTCTGCGCTTGCTCCACCTGGGGGGCGTCTCAGTGGCGTTCCTCTGGCTCCCAGGACACGCTGGTATCTGTGGAAATGAGGCGGCCGATATAGCGGCCAAGGCTGCAGTCTCTCTTCCTCGGCCAGCTATTCAGTCTCTTCCGTTTACCGACCTACGGAGCGGTTTATGTCGCCAAGTTGCTCATTTATGGCATGCGCATTGGTCAACACTTCCCCATAATAAATTGCGGGAAGTGAAAGCCCTTCCTTGCGCATGGACCTCTTCCTCCCGATCGCGTCGTCGGGAGGAGGTAATTTTAGCTAGACTCCGGATAGGGCACTGTCTTTTTAGTCATCGACATCTTTTCAGCGGTGATCCTCCCCCACTCTGTCCCCACTGCTCTCAGCCGTGGACGGTCAGACACCTTTTAATTGAATGCCCCTATTTTAATCCGTTACGCTCCCATCTACAGCTATCGCCCGATCTCTCGTCGATTTTAGCAGATGACACGCGCTCAGCTGACCGCGTTCTACAGTTTATTAGTGACAGTGAAATGACGTCAGTCATTTGAAGCCTTTTTTTTGGGGGACAACCAACCCCTTTCTATAGTGGATTTTTAAGCACTCCTTCTGCCTTCCGTTTCTCAAATTTTATGACTTTGTTCCCATTGCTGCTGATTTTAAATTTAGTTTTCTTCCTGTTTTCTACGTCACGGGCTGGGCGCTAATGACCATTGAAGTTTTGCGCCCTAAAAAAACCACAAAAAAAAAAAAAATCCTTACGTTCCCGTTTAATTTTATGTCTCTTGGGAACTTTACGCGTAGATATTTAAACGACATGATAGTGTCAAGCAGCACATAATTCAAAATGGTTCAAATGGCTCTGAGCACTATGGGACTTAACATCTGAGATCTGAGGTCATCAGTCCCCTAGAACTTAGAATTACTTAAACCTAACTAACCTAAGGACATCACACACATCCATGCCCGAGGCAGGATTCGAACCTGCGACCGTAGCGGTCGCGCGGTTCCAGACTGAAGCGCCCAGAACCGCTCGGTCACACCGGCCGGCAGGCAGTAAATTATGCGTTGTCTGCGAAATTGTAAAGATTAGACTTAACTTTTATTTTATTTGTTACAACTTCGGATTGATCGACAGTGAAAAAGTGTAAATGGCATCCCGTTTATCTTGCAAGCAGTGGGGCTTAGGACAGTGTCTCTGATGTCAATAAACGAATAAATAGCCTTATCAGCAGTGATAGTTAAAAAAAATATTGACGCGCGGAATGGCTGCGCGGTTAGAAGCACCATTTCGCTGACTGCGCGGCCCCTCCCGCCGGAGTTTCGAGTCCTCCCTCGGGCATGGATGTGTATGTTGTTCTTAGCATAGGCTAGTTTAAGTTAGTTTAAGTAGTGTGTAAATCTAGGGACCGATGACCTCTCCTGTTTGGTCCTTCAAGAACTCTCACATATTTTTTAATAAAAAATTGCCTAACATGGACGGGTGGGGGAAGCTTGCTCAAAGCCCAAATAGTCCTGGTCGCCAGTTACTACCCAGTTACGACTGTGGCAATCGCTTTGTAGGCTCTCTGTAACGTTGCTTCAGTATTTTCGCCCTGAGAGGCTTTTCACGTTATCAGGAATGAACGTAGTTAAACAGCTTCAGTATGTTCCGTCAGTACTCGCCTCATTGCTGCACACATCGAGTGCTCGAATTACAGGAAGTAGTAAACATGATTTCTCTTCAGGAAGTGCGTCACGCTGTTCTTCTACGTTTAGTTGTATGACTCACACTTAAACACTGAGCCTGGAGGAATAAGGCTTACATCATCTTAATAATTTGACATACAATTTCATGTAAAATTTTACATATACTTTTATCTAAATCACACACACACACACACACACACACACACACCTATACGTCAGTTTGGTAGTCGGCAAAAAAGAAGGCAGTAAAACCATGCCCGGTAAAGCACTTTCAGACGCATGTACAACCTACTACAGATGACACCTAAAATAATTGTTGCCATGTTTGAATCGTTATTTCGGCGAGGTAATACAAATTTGAGATGTTGATAGTAAGCAGAGTATACATCGGTATGTTT
Source organism: Schistocerca americana (assembly GCF_021461395.2). Classification (NCBI taxonomy): domain Eukaryota; kingdom Metazoa; phylum Arthropoda; class Insecta; order Orthoptera; family Acrididae; genus Schistocerca; species Schistocerca americana. The sequence continues at coordinate 243,829,279 of NC_060126.1, read as the reverse complement.
GTTGCCGTAGACACTCTAGATTACATTCCTCGGACCAGTTTCATTAATCCCTTGCAGGTATCTTGAACTTCTAAGCAGTATGAATGTAACTTGGAGTGTGAATATTGTCAGAAGTTAGAACAGAAGATGCACAAACCACGGAACATTTTATTGACGGCATTGATTAGACTATTCTTGAGCAGCTGTCTTTAACGTTGACTTTCAAACTATGCTAGGAACGCTAAAGCAGTATCATCAGTGACAAGCTGTACGTTACTACTTGCATGGTGAGAGAGAGGTGCTGGTTGTCACCAATGATATGTTGTACATAAGTAAATAAGCGGAAGTTGAGAGACAGGATGTATTTGCGTGGAGATAACTCGGCTCAAATAGCTCAGCTGTGTGAAGGCAAAGGCTAGGGCTTGCAACCCCATTCGGAACAAGGTTTTCATTTCTCAAGAAGCTTGGGGAAGGGGGGGGGGGCAGTTATTTCTAGGGGAGCAATATAAAGTTGTAGGAAGTTGCCGAGAAGCAGGACGGAGAATCGTTGGCCGGCATTGAGATCAAGAGGGTCTTTTAAGTGGAGAAAGACGGAACTGGCCGTGGGAGATCGACTTAAGAGAGCACCGTTTCGTGGTACACCTTGTAATAAAGAGTATTCGCGTACGAAGACTCCCGAAACTGATGCGCAAGTGACGGAGTATTAAAACGCGTATACGTCTTTTTCACATTACTTATGTTTACAATTTTCGCGAGCCCAGTAGCAAACCATTTGTTAGTAAGATGAACGAGAATGAAACACAGTTTTCCGAGGATCTCTGAGCCAAGTTTTCATCCACAGTTGTGATATAATTTAATTTGCCACTTTCTGATCGGAGAAATTTGATGTGATGGTAAGGGCATATCCAGCGAGGGTAGGGAAGCATGGGTGCCTCAACACTCCCGACCACCCCCCACCCCCTAAAAAAAAAAAATTGGTCCTCGCAGTTTGAACTCGTATCGACCCACGTGGCACAGATTGACATACCTGTTCCTCAACTTCAAATGTTTTCTTCTCGTGTTACCAGCCAGTGTTAAAAAATACTGCTGATATGTGAATATATGAAGTATTTGCCCGCCTCGGAGAGTGTTACCTGCCTCACAGCGAAATAATATGTACGACTCTCATGCGAAATGTATTGTGTCAGTTATGTACTTTGCAGGTCGTACGTACCTATTACAAAATAGTAGCGATAGTGAATTTGGTGATTTAACACAATTGTCCAATAGTTTTCAGTTTTATTTCGTAATAAATGGAGCCTCGTTTGTTCCACCCTTCTCGCAAAAAATTAATATCAAGTGTCTTCTCTTACCCACCCACCCTACAAACCCCACCCTCAGCTCAGATACTAAGTACTCAGTTCTGTGGAAGTCACACTCCGAGCATGACGGAAGAGGGAATGAGATACGGAGATTGCGGTGTATTCGCAGTCGGAATGCGTGAAAAAACGGGCGGTTTCCCGTGTACGAATATATTTCAGAAGAACGTCCAGAAAAGCGTCGAACATTTGGGGATCGTGAAAGATCTTTCCAGTTCTAGCCGACAACACGTAGTTGATTTCTGCGGATTGTGTTAAAGGGGTACCTCGTTTACGGGATTGCCCGTGAAATACCGCTGTTTTTGGAGGCTTCGGGTCCATAGATTGTTCGGCACTGACACTGAAAGGGAATTTTTTTCCGCAATCATTTGGTTATATTACGCAGCGTTGCGGTCTTTGAATCAGTGCGCGTCTGTTTTCCATGCAGAGTTTAAAATCCTCAGTCCTGCTCTTCAGAGTGAGGAATGGAGAATCTGTTGAATGTACTTAACCACCAGGATGAATATGTTAATATTGTCATCCATTTGGTGATAGTTCAGACAGTAGAGAACTCTCATTATCTACTGCACCTACTCACTTACTGTGGTTGCTCTGTGTAGCATAAATAACACAACACAATACGAGGACGTGCTGAAAAGTATTGCATTAGAATTTTCTATGTCAAAACTCTTAAGGGTTTTTTAATAAAACAAACGTTGTTAACATCCTACATCTTCATCTGTGTCTGAATAATTGCAGCCCTCTATCGCTAGAGGGCTCCAAATCGTAGCGTGTAACATGGCGGTGAGTGACGTAACTATGGCGGTGCGTGAGAAACAGCATGCTGTAATCAAGTTTCGATTTCTAAGGGTTCGTCCACACGTGCAGCACCTTCTCCAACCACACGAGTGCTGCGACAGCTGCAACAGTACGACGCGCTGGGTTCACTGCCATCCATCATCTTGGATACAGTTCCGACTTGGGCCCATCTGGTTTTCGTGGACGTTACTTTGATAGTGATGAAGAGGTGCAAACAGAGGTAAGATTGTAGCTCTGTAAACGAAGCCAAACATTCTTCAGTGACGGTTCAACAAACTGATCTTCCGTTGGAAGAAATGCGTACGCCACCAGGTGGATACTTTGAGAAATAAACATTTGTTCTTGCTCGGAAAAATCATATTTTAATAGGGAAAGAATTCCTTGTTGGCAACAACCACCTTGTGCTCAGCCATGCCACCCAAAACCACACTACGAGATACATAGACTGCAAATTCCAAAGGGCGCATATATTGAGGTAGACGCTGGTGTATAACCATTGAAGCTTCGAAACATGAAAAAGGTCACCTGGAGCGATGGCTCACGTTACACGTTGGTACACTCTTAGGTAGTGCACGAGTACATAGCCAACGTGTTGAGACATTGTAACCATACAGGACAACATTTAGGAAGGTGGCGATGGTAAATTTGTGAGGAGTACGTTGGCACGGGATGAAATTAAGTCGCCGATTCATTTAACGTCTTCTATAACCACAAACGATACAGGAACTTATAGTCCGATAAGGTGAACCCGTTTATTCTCTGCTTATCGGGATCATACACATCTAAATTAACCTTGATTGTGTGCTTCACGTCACCAACTGTCGTGGAATAAAAGATACCTGAGTGAGTAATCGACAACTTGGACGTTACAAAGAGCGTGTTTCAAGAGCCAGTAATTGATTACCCTTGAGAATTAAGTGTGCATAAGATAACACATCGTGCCGGTCGTCCCAGGTGAGTCGATAAATCTCTTACCGTCTGAGCCCGTTCAACCTGTTTTGCGCCTCCATTGCTTTCTGTTTTTGTATGATGTGTCTGGTACTACTATGCAGTTTTATAATGCAAGCGCCCAATAAAACAACGAGTGTATCTGATGTGGGGACGCCATTTCTCAGTTTGCTGGTCCCTCGGACTTGTCAGCTAAACACGGCGTTGGGTCCACCTCCAGCCCCCTCAACTGTAAGGGAAGGGCGACAGACTTCAGTACGTTATAAATTGCTTGGAATGTGGGCTCAAAAATAGTTCCAATGGCTCTAAGCACTATGGGACTTAACATCTGAGGTCATCAGTCCCCTAGACTTAGAACTACTTAAACCTAACTAACCTAAGGACATCACACACATCCATACCCGAGGCAGGATTCGAACCTGCGACCGTAGCAGCGGCGCGGTTCTGTACTGAAGCGCCTAGAACCGCTCGGTCACAGCGGCCGGCTCTGGATGTAGGGACAGACTTCGTCCCCACCCATGAGATTTTCGTCAGGGCGCTGATGACCATGATGTCGAGTGCCCCCTCAACTAAATCATCATCATCTTCATCCACCTTCAGTCAGCGGGTCATTTGCTGGACGATCTCCACATTTTGTTAACATCTAAGCTAGAAACTGAATGTAGCAGCGAGCCCACAGTGTACCTATCTCATTCGGAGATGATACACGGCACCACGAATTTCTCTTGCGTTTATCGTCATGGCCATTGGATGATGTGATTTTTCTCGGCTGGTTTTGAAACGCAGTGTGCGGGAATTTCGAGATTAAGGCTCTCGCGATTACCTACCGCTGGACTAAGTTGGTCATCCCAGTGCTCCTCTCGCTCCGATAAAACAAATCCAGGGCGATTCGCGCAGTTGTAATTGGAATTTTTGTCTCATCCGTTAGCGCCATTTCAAAAGGGGTACTACATCATCGAGGGAGAGGTTAATAAAAGGGGAACTGACTGATTCTAGTGTCTGATACTCGGCCTTTCACTAAGACGATACCGAGTCATTTTCTCACAATACATTGGATGTATTCATGTCGAGAGACAACTGCCAGTCTTCAAACCAGGCGCAAGTCGGCTAAAAATTTTTTCTGCGTCTCATAACAAATTTCCAGCGACTTGGCTTCCTGCGCAAAACTGCTTCGTATCCTATCTCTCTCCCTTCGGGTACCTTTCACATCTCATGCGCCTTGGGAACCAAGATATTCGGTCAGTGCGTCTCTTGTTTTCTGTGCGACCGTGCGGGTTGTCTCAGGGCTTTCCGGAAGTCTGGTAAGCTACGCGCCAATTACGGCTATCTATAGCCTTCTCGATATCGTCAACGGACAGAGCGAGCAGTGATTCACACGATGGTTGCTTCCAGATCCGCGAACATCCTTACACAAGAGTTGATCGGTTTACGATTTCTGAAATGGGATGTCTCTTGCGTCTAGCCCCAACTACCAATCCGCGTTTATAGTCTGTTAGTTCCGCCATGCGACCATAATCACTCTGGAATTCTTTTCAAATGAATCACCTGAGTACAAATGACAGCTCCGCCAATGCACCCTTGTATACCTTGCGTACGCGATAACACCGCGGATATCGCTATCCCATGACTTTCGTCACCTCATTGTATACAGCCCTGGATGGTGAAGCATAGATAAGGAAGCGACGAAATCCTTCGAGGTGTTTGGTTGAGAGAGAGAGAGAGAGAGAGAGAGAGAGAGAGAGAGAGAGAGAGAGAGCGTGGTGGAATGCACGCGGTGTTTGTAGATGAGACATCGCGCGACACACACACACACACACACACACACACACACACACACACACACTGAGAGAGAGAGAGAGAGCGACTGCTGCGTGCGTCTATAGTGATGACTACCGAGTCGCCTCATACCTGCTCGTATAACTGGATGCTTTTTTTTTTTTTGCAATTTTTGATTGTAGAATTATGATAGATTTGCTGTGCAGCTGGTTGCCTCGTTCTCGGCTATCAAGCACTAAGAAAAAAATTTTTAAAACCATAATGATGTGATATTTATAAAGAGTTGTTTTTCTCAGTATGAGACAAGATTTAATTTGCCTTTTTCTATAGGTTGATATTATTTTGGCGGAGTTCTCACAGAGGCCTTGCGGAGCCCGAGGACTCTGCAGTTTGAGGATCGGTGGTGTAGAATAATTCGAATAAAAACATTTCATATAACGTGTCCAATTTTTATTGGTTACTGAGATACATCTGTTGGAATAACACCCAAAGAAATCAACTGTTCGGAGCAATATTATCGGAACTACGCTTTGGGAAAAAACGAAGTCACAGTGCCTCTTTGTTTTCCGCATTAATATTTTGTCTGTGAAATAAAATCTTAAATGTTCTGCTTACTGATTCGTGATACAAAGAAGATGTCTCTGTATATTTTCAATGTAATATCATCGCAACTGCCATTACGATTGTTTTGCATTCGTATCTTCCACAGCTGACGTGACCTTTTATAATAACTGCTTTTACGACTTGTTTCACAGGGGAAAAAAAGTATGTCATGCACTGTTACGTTGATATCACTGAACCCTTTTGTTAAAGGCCGGGCGGTGTGGCCGAGCGGTTCTAGGCGCTTCAGTCTGGAACCGCGCGACCGCTACGCTCGCAGGTTCGAATCCTGCCTCGGGCATGGATGTGTGTGATGTGTTAGGTTAGTTAGGTTTAAGTAATTCTAAGTTGTAGGGGACTGATGAACTCAGATGTTATGTCGCATAGTGCTCAGAGCCATTTGAACCATTTTTTGTTAAAGTGATGCGCGGAAAAAATAGTTGATTGCAGCAGCAGGTTGTGCTTGAAGCTTTGATCTGTGTTTGCGTTGTGTTTAGTGTCTAGTATCACCCAGTAATAAGCGTCGTAAGTATGATTACCATATTTTAATCATTATATTAAAGTTATTGCAGTAACAAACCAGGTTACAGTACAATGTGTGGTGTTGTGTTGTATATAGCCTAACTTAGCTTATATTTTGTCTTTTGGCTGAAAGCATAAAATGAGATATTCCAGATTGATGTTACGATTGGCTTTAGAGAAAGCAAGAAAGGACGATTTTCTACAACCAGATATTTCAGCAGAAAACACAAGCCTTGAAGGCGTACTCCGTAAGAGTAATTGTTCGTCTAAACAGCAAACGAAAAACAATCAAGAAGGTAATAATACTGTTGTCGGCGAAGCACTATTGTACAGACAGGGCTAAAATATTGTTATCATCATCATCATCATCATTTAGATATTGACGATGGCAAAAGTTGCGATTCTTATATAGAATAGATCCCAGTATCTGATGATTCATCAGAATATCAATCATCACATCATTCTGAGAGTGAGAATAGGGAACAAATAGTTTCAGGTGCGAAGGAAAACATATTTAAGCTTAATTTGTTGGACTACTCTAATAAGTTAGCAATATTGAGAACATAACATACTATAGTAAATCCACGGAGTTATTCTGTCATGAGAAATTATTATTACGGGGCACATGATTGCCAGAAAGTGCAGGATCTCATTACTGAGAATTCAGATGGGATAGCAGATAACCCTGATGAATCAGCCGAAACAGCTGTAAATAAAAGTACTGGCAGGTAATATTATTTAATTATAATTAGCCTGCTGCATTGTAACCAGCCCTTCGGATTCTTTAAGTAGATAGGCTAAAAAGGCAACAAATGTTTTCAGGAACAACTCATAAACGCAAGAATGGAGAGTGGAAATGGAGGAGAAACATTAGAAAAGAAGCTTATCAGAAGGGAAAAGCATACATGAAAAAGAATTTGTAACAGATTGGAAGATGGTATTAGGTTCAGGTGTACTTCCAAATAACAGTACCGGTACACGTTTGTTCTTGAAAATCAAGTAGTAAAAGTATGCATGTATTTAGTATTACTGGTCAGAAGGTAAAGACAATTTTAGGGAAAACTAGCCTAGAAGATGTAGTAAATGGGAGCAAACGTGGCAAACACAATAATCAACAACGAACATCAGATTGCATTATGGAAGGCATAAAAAATCATATAGATTTACTTTATGAAGTAGAATCACATTACGCTAAAGATGGTAGTTAACGGCAATACCTAGATAGTAAACTCAGCGTTCGAATGATGTATAGAATATACATTCAGAAGTCCCAAGAGGAGGGGAAGGAACATGCATCACTTGCATGTATGAAAACGTTTTCAATGCAGAATACAGAATTGGTTTGCTTGTGATGAGTATGAGGGCTACACGAATGCTGAAACACAAATAAGACTGCTTGAGAGGAAAAAATACAAAGGCATCTGAACAACAAAGACACAGCTCGAGCAGAAAAAGAGCGCTTTCATAGTTCAGCTCTTGCCATCTTTGGAGTTGGGTTAAGCTCAGTGTTATTCAGGAAGCAATTTGTCTGCATTATAGTTACAATGCTTCCACGAAATAGACCCGAAGGCCTGTTGGTTCTCAGTATAATGCAGCAGGCATTCCAGAAGCCGGTAATAGTTCGACGGCATGCATTTATTTCTCTGCACGCTGCTTTCCTCTTTACTACCCTCTGCTGTGGAAGCTCCGACTGCTTAAAGCGTTCGGTGATATTACTCTCCTGTTATTAACACTGGCATACTGACGTTATCCTGATATTACGGAAGCGGTCGAATTAATCCAACCGACCTGTCCGCATATTTGTCTGCACAGAGTTATTGGGTTAATTTTGAGGTGGAAAGATAAAACCAAATGGCCAGAGATCGTAATAAAGATAACAAGCAGAATGAGGCAGTTACAAAATAAGTACGAGAGTTTGCTGACTGATTATGTTTCGCGACCGACCAGTAATTACTCCTCCCCATTATCTCTCTCTCTCTCTCTCTCTCTCTCTCTCTCTCTCTCTCTCTCTCTCTCTCTCTCTCTCTTTCCCCCCCCCCTCAATCCCCTCATCTGTGTGTATACTCCACAAACCTAAACCTATGAACAATGAAGAGGATAGCGAAGGTACGAGGGCGTGCTAAAAAGTAATGCCTTAGAATTTTTAATATGAAAACTGGTAAAACTTTTTAAATAAAACAAACGTTATTAACGTGCTACATCTTTAGTCTTCATGTCTAAATACTTATTTTTCAGCACTGCCACCGTGGCGACGTACACATTTCTCCCGACGAGAGACCAGTTTGTTGACACCGTCACTGTCGAATGTTTGTCTTCGTTGACGAAACCACAACCATACCTCTGCTTGCACCGTTTCATCACAACCAAGTGGTGTTCTTAAAATTACGGAAACAGATGGATTTTGGATGGGGCAAGTCGGGAGACTATGAAGGATGATTTATTCCAGTGAAAGCAAGGCCTCGCATTGTTGCAGGGAGATGTCGCAGCGCTCATGTGTGGTCTGTCATTGTGATGCTTAAAGAGGAGGGAGCTCGATGTGTGGACGAAGTCTTCGAAACCCGATTACAACACGTTATTTCTCACCCACCGACATAGTTACGTTCTCACCGCCATGTGACATCCTATAATTCGGTGCCCTCTAGCGACAGGGCACTGCAAATATAAAGACATGAAGAGAAAAGGTGTAGAATTTTAATAACGTTTGTGTTATGTAACAAGCTTTAAGAGTTTTCACATAAAGAATTTGGAGGCGTTACTTTTAATACGCCCTCTTACCTCGTACAGCTATAGGCCACTTTCTGATCCAATCCAGTCGCGAACAGAACGAGGGAAAGTGCCTATCTGTTGCTGCTGTTTTGTTGTCTTCAGTCCGAAGACTAGTTTGATGCAGCTCCACATGCTACTCTGTCGTGTGGCAAGCCAATTTATCTCTGCATAACTGTTGCAGTCTACGTCCTTTTGAACCATTTATTATCCTCATACTTTGGTGTCTCTCGAGAATTTTTGCCCCCACACTTCGTTGCTTTACCAAATTGATAATTCCTTGATGCCTCGGGCCGATTCCTTTTTCAAGTTGTATCAAAAGTGTCCTCCTCCCGCCTAACTGTCATAGTACTTGCAGTGGATCCTGATTCAGTTTGGAACTTCTGTGTGATGGTCTGGATAGATGTCTGCCTGTTACACATTGCGAACGTCTTCAACTGCTGGCGGTCTGTGTCAGTCAACAGACGAGATCGGCCTGTACGCTTTTGTGCTGTACGTATCCCTTCACGTTTCCACTTCACTATCACATCTGAAACAGTGGACCTAGTGATGTTTAGGAATGTGGAAATCTCGCTTACAGACGTATGACACGAGTGACACCCAATCACTTGACCACGTTCAAAGTCCGTGTTTTCCGCAGATGTGTAATGCCTGCTGAGGTCGCTGATATTGAGTTCCTGAAAGTACGTGGCAGCACAATGCACCCCTGTCTTTGGGGGTATCCGGATACTTTACTGCTACTACAATGGCATGTTATCAAGATTTAAGAGAGTTTGAGCCTGGTGTTATAGTTGGTGCACGAGCGATGGGACACAGCATCTCCAAGGGAGCGATGAAGTGGGAATTTTCCCGTACGACAATTTCACGAGTGTACCGTGTATATTAGGAATCCTATAAAACATCAAATCATAATTAATTAATATTTTTACCTTGCTTACATCACGACTTCTGCTTCTAAGTTCAACAATATGGACATACCCACATTAATGTAACTCTTGGTGACTTCACACAGCACACCACAGAAACTGCTTATTCCTTCGTCTTCCCCTCACAGACTGTGCTATCCAGGCTCTCTTAGTCCCACAAAGCATTACAGTATATTTGGCTCTGCGGTCGCGCGCAGTCAGCGATCCGCATTATCGAGCCTATCAGAGACATTCATCGTTTATAGTATCCTAATTACATTTTAATTTATTAATATTCTTATCTTATTCTGGTGCCCGTGTATACTCCTTGCACTGGATATGTAGTTTAACAAACGTAAGTAGGGGTGGCATGTATATTCCGCAAGTCACCCTATGGTATGGCGGAGTGTACTGGGTGTACCAGTGTGCCTTCTCTTTTCCTGTTGCAGTCACTTACGGTTCGCGGTAAGAACTAATGCTGGTAAGTACATGTGTGGGCTCGAATCTCTAATTTTATCTTCATAGTCTTTTCGTGAGATACACGGGAGGACGCAATATTTTGGTTGAGTCTTCTAGAAACGTACACTTCAGGAATTTTAACAGCAAACCACATTCTGATGCTCAACGCATCTCTTTCAGTTTCTGCGACTGGATTGGCTGAGTACCTCCACGACACTTTCGTGCTTACTAAATGAGCCTGTAACGAAATGTGCTGATTCTTCCAGCGAATCTGTTTGGCACCTGTCTTATCTGCGATTAATTTTATGTGGTGATACCACTTGAGATCGCTCCGTACGCATACTCCTAGCTATTTTATGGAAGTAATTCCTTCCTGTGATTGTGCTTCAATCACGTAATTATACTAAACAGGGTATCTCTATCTACGAATTCGTAATAGGTGACATTTGTTTATGTTGAGGGTCGAGTGCCACTCCCTGCACCCAGCGTTGATTCTCTGCAGGCCCATCTCCTTCATTTCGCTTCACTTTTCCCTCTGTATGCAGCAGCGACATTCGCGAAAATCCTCACTCAACTTTCGGCTTTATCTACTAGGTCACTTACATGCAGGGTGCGGCACTTAAATCCGGACAAATGAAACTTTGTCTAAAATGCAAATTTACTATAGCATTACATATTAGTAGTTGTATCTTTCAAAAGTAACGAAAATCCTTTTACATGTTAGTAGTTCTATCTTTCAAGAGTAACATTTTTCGGTGTAACCGCCTACAGCCGCAGTGACCACCTCCAACCTTGTCATTTAGCGATTGAACGCACTCTTTAAAACAGCGCTGTCCATATTCGCGAATGTTAATTCGATAGCGGTGCGTAGAGATTCGACATTAAAGTGGCTGGTCTTATTGGTAACTCTTTCGACTACCCTCCAAACATAGTAGTCGAAGTCGCTCAAATCCGAGTCATTCGGGGGCCATATTGACCGGAACAGGTCAACGTTATCCGAGAGCCAGCTTTGTACTAAGTGGCTCGTATGAGGTCCTTTGCCATCCGATGCATTGTTCGCTCTCCGACATTCAGTACTGAGGCCTATCTCCTCAGCCGAAGCGGTATACTCGGCTACAATATCGTAAACAGCTGACTTCAGGTACCTGAAGAATCCAGTTATTTCTATCTGTTGTTGTTGTTGTTGTTGTTGTTGTTGTTGTTGTGGTCTTCAGTCCTGAGACTGGTTTGATGCAGCTCTCCATGCTACCCTATCCTGTGCAAGTTTCTTCATCTCCCAGTACTTACTGCAACCTACTACTTCTATCTACGAATTCGTAATAGGTGACATTTGTTTATGTTGAGGGTCGAATGCCACTCCCTGCACCCAGCGTTGATTCTCTGCAGGCCCATCTCCTTCATTTCGCTGCACTTTTCCCTCTGTATGTATATGTATATCCAGCAATTACTTGTCTCAAGAACTTCAAAGAAATGCTGTAGAACATCCACCTCCTTTTAAAAATTTGCGGTTCTTCGATTGAACTTCGCACTTACCCGTGACGTATCGGCCATTTTGATTTTCTGTTTATTAGACGCCTGTGGCTTTCAAGAACGCCAATCGCGACCTCCAGAGGGCCTACGATATGGCGAGAAATTCAAATTGAAATTTATCCGGATTGAAGCGCCGCACCTTGCATGTTGTGAAAAGTGATGGTCCCACGCCGCACGCCCGAAGTTAGTTTAGTGTACTTCGGAGGTCATCCATCCGTTCGGAATGACGTGCTGTGTTGCTACAAACTCTTCAACCGAATCGCACAGCTGGTCTCTATACTCGTATTTTGTTCATTAGCCGACAGCGAGGAGCTGTATCTGACGCCTTCTGGAGGTCGAGAAACGTGGTATCTACCCGAGCGCCTGTATCTACTGCTTTCTGGGTCTCGTGGACGAACAGAACGAATTCTGTTTCACACGATCTTTGTTTCCTGAACCCATGGCGATCCCTACAGAGGAGATATTCGGTCTTCAGAAATGTCATAGTATGCGAGCTTAAATCATGTTTCAAAACTCTACAATAGACCGGCGTCAGAGTGCTTTTGTTCGATGAGACGACCCTTCTTGAGAATGGTAATGACCTCTACTTTTTTTCCACTGCTGCTAAAAGAAGGGCTAATTCTTTCGCATACTCTGAGTAGAATCGTATTGGTTTCCCGTCAGGTCCAGTGGTCTTTCCTCTGTTGAACGTTTTCAGGTGCTTTACTATCCCTTGGTCACATATTTCGGTATTTGTCTTTCTGTCTTTAGTACTACGATTTAGAGGATGAACTACAATGCGGGCGTCCCCAGTGAAACATTTTTGTAAAAAGACGTTTACTATTTCAGCCTTCTCTGTGCAATCCTCTGTTTCAATGCCATTATGGTGACAGAATGCCTGGGAGATCGTTTGGATACTTTTACTGATATAACTTAAGATCAAAACTTCTTAGGATTTTCTGTCAAGTCTGTGGATAGAATTGTACTTTACAATTCGTTGAAGGTGTTAGTCATGGCCCTGCTTACGCTAACTTTGGCTTTGTTTAGTTTGTCTGTGAGGCTTTGGTTATGTTTAAATTGGCAGTGAAGCTCTCTTTGCTTTGGTAGCGGTCTCCTTAGATCGCTGTCGTACCATGGCAGGGTTTCAGGTTTTTCTATCTGTCGTAAGTTTGCCCGGCACATACCACGCTAAAGTGTCGTCAAATGCTCTTGAACTTCTTCCATTGATGCTAAACATCGTCAGTGCTGGGGATGAAATTTTCATGTTGACATGTCAGGTAATCTGATTTTGAATATCGATGAAACAAGAGAAGGTAGTGCTGAAAGTAACTTATTATGTAGCTCGGACAGGGAAAGAACGCCTGGTCCCCGGCACGCATTCGCTCGGCAGACTTGTGTCGAGGTCTGGTGAACCGGCCAGACTGTGGATGGTTTTTAGGCGGTTTTCCATCTGCCTCGGCTGGTTCCCCTTATTCCGCCTCAGCTACACTATGTCGGCGATTGCTGCGCAAACAAGTTCTCCACGTACGCGTACACCACCATTACTCTACCACGCAAACATAGGGGTTACACTCGTCTTGTGTCAGACGTTCCCTGGGGGGGGGAAGGGGGGGTCCACCGGGGGCTGAACCGCACAGTAACCCTGGGTTCGGTGTGGGGCGGCGGAGGGGTGAAGTGGACTGCTGTAGTCGTCGTGGGGTTGTGGACCACTGCGGCTGCGGCCGGGGACGGAGCCTCTCTAGTTTCTACGCCCCCGGTTAACATACAGTACAATACATACAACTAATTATGTAGTTTCTTTGAGTGCTTCTTAGCAGATTCGAGCGATAACTGTAGTAAGTAAAGCAGATTTTGGCGGATAGAATAGCATTCATTTAAAGCGTCAGATTAATTTTCTAATGGTCACGTGACGTGCGCTGGCAAGGAATTTGGACAGTGAGAACAAACGGTTGTAAGAGCAGCAACACTTCACTTCAGTGTTGCGCACAAAATAGATCAAGCTGTGCCGATATGCCTTTAAGGTTGCATGAAAACTGTGGTGCCATGCCAGTAAAGGAACAATTAAAGAGAAAATGAATTAACACTGAGCGCCGCCATTGTTACCAAAGAGAAGCTACATCGTTCAGTCCATAGTTTAGCGGCAGCGCCGTGAGAGATATTCTATTGCAGCAAGCTAAGATGATCTGTAAAAGGCGCGACCCGGTATTTGTCAACATTTCGACTCATCGATGTTCGACACTCGACAACAAAAACGCCGAAACGTGTAATAGTTTCCATCAAAACGTTTAATAGTTTCCATCAAATGAAATGTAAAATTTATACCAGGCTAAACTCAGATAATAATGAAGGTGGAGAGAAAATTGGAAACTCTGTCCACGGAAAGTTGAAGCACATCTTCCGGAAAAAGTGTAAACTAGCACGTCTACTCAATTTGCGATGAGTTGTTGTCTTGTTGCGCCCGGGTATTCGGAAGTAGGCGTAGATAGTTTGGGGCAATGATTGTGTTTACTTTAGTATTTGCTTTTATTATGTGTTTGGAATGAAGGATGTAGCCATACACTGATCTGCACCGTTGCCCGAGTTTGATGCAAGGTTGGAATGTGGTAAGTTCTTTTAATTAACGAAAGGATCATTTCTCATAAAAATGGCAGATTTTTTAATTAGGATATATTTTATGAATTTTGTTTTTAAATGACATAAGTATTTGAACTAAACGAAAATAATAAAAAATTACGACACGAGATTCTAACCAGTGATCCAGCAATTACGAGTCTAAAGAGCTTGAAAAAAATGTTGTAGAACATGCACCTTCTTTTAAAAATTTGCGGCTGCCGGAAATGGAACCCAAGCTCACCACGTGGCAGACGAGCATTCTTCCACAGAAACACACTACCTGTAGAAAAATGGACCTTACTTTAAGGTAGTAAGAATGCTCGAAAAACGTAACTCGAAAATTTTTGATGGTTGCATCGAACTACTTTGCGTGATTGGTATTTGACTTCTCAAGTCACGTACCATAAATAGAAAAAAATTGTAAATATTAGATTGCCGTGTGGCCTCCTAGAAAGCGAAAGAGATGATTGGTTGTAAAGGAATTCTTCTGAAACATTTTCAGTACATGAACAATAAAATGGTATTTATCATATGAATAAAAGTCTGTTGACGGTATTTCGTTTTTATTTATTTATTTTTTAAATTTACGGTACGTATTTCAGACCGAAAGCTCTGTTGTCAAGGTTTCTAAGATTCACGTTTTTAGTCATGACCTCATGAAGTAGTTGTGACTGAAGGATGTATTTGCGAGAACGTGCAGCACCCGTGGTCCATGGTGGAATCCATCTAAGTTGTTTGGGTTTCATAGTACATACAGTATATCACCAACTAACTATAGTATGAAAACAGAAAATAAAGATCCTATTTGACCAAGGGTAATTTTTTGAAGTTGTTGGACTTCATAACGAGACACTGAAGATACCATATCGCTGTTTAAGGCTCTAGTTTTCTTCCTGCATTACAATGAACGAAGTTACCGAGTGTATTTCAAAATAATTGTTAAGTTATAAGAGCTTACAGTGGTCGGAATACTTTAAGCAACTGTTTTTTTAAGGTATTGAGAGCGGCCGTGTATTCGCTATTGTTTTTTAGTTAAATATGTGATGGGTTGCGTAATTTTGTGCCCGAACCTAAAAGAAGAAAGGCAGATATGAGATAGAGTTTTAGTCTTAAAAAGGGTATCCTTGACTGTCTCTTTGCGCCACATGAAACCATTATGCATTCGTTAAAAGAAAGTACACTGAAGCGCCAAAGAAGCTGATATAAGTATACATATTCAAATACAGAGATAAGTAAACAGACGGGAGACGACACTGTGGTCGGCAACGCTCGTATAAGACAAGCGTCTGGGGCAGTTAAATCGGTTACGGTTGCTACAATAGCAGGTTATCAAGATTTAAGTGAATTTGGTGTTATAGTCGGCGCACGAGCGACGGGATACAGTATCTCAGAGGTAGCGATGAAGTGGGGATTTTCCCGTGCGACCATTTCACGAATGTACCGTGAATATCAGGAATACGGTAAAACATCAAATCGCCGACATCGCTGCGGCCGGGAAAGATCCGGCAAGAACAGGACCAACGACGGCTGAAGAGAATCGTAAAACGTGACAGAAGTGCAACCCTTGCGCAAATTGCTGCAAATTTGAGTGTTGGGCCATCAGCAAGTGTCAGCATGCGAACCATTTAACGAAACATCATCGAGATGGGCTGTCGGAACCGAAGATCCGCTCGTGTACCCTTGATGACTGCACGTCGCAAAGCTTTATGCCTCGTTTGAGCCCGTCAACTCCGACATTGAACTTTTGACGACTGGGCACATGTTTCCTGGTCGGACGAGTCTTGTTTCAAATTGTATCGAGCGCATGGACGTGTACGGGTATCGAGAGAAGCTCATGAATCCATGGACCCTGCGTGTGAGTAGGGGACTTTTGAATCTGGTCGAGGCTCTGTGATGGTTTGGAACGTGTGCAGTTGAAGTGACATGGGACCCTTGATACGTCTAGACAGTACTCTGACAGGTGACACGTACATAAGCATCCTGTCTGATCACCTGCATCCATTCATGTGCATTCCGGCGGACTTGGGCAATTCCAGCAGGATATTGCGACGCCCCGCACGTCCAGAATTGCTACTGAGTGGCTCCAGGAACACTCTTGTGAGTTTAAACACTTCCGCTGGCCACCAAACTCCCCAGACATGAACATTATTGAACCTATCAGATGTTTTGTAACGCGCTGTTCAGGAGAGATGTCCACCCCCTCGTACTCTTACGGATTTTTGGACAGCCCTGCAGGATTCATGGCGCCAGTTCCCTTCAGCACTACTTCGTGCCCGCCAGGCCCTACACGATATTAGGCAGGTGTGCCAGTTTCTTTGGCTCTTCAGTGTACAAGCTGCTGCTCAAAAGTGTAGTTTGCATATCGTCTTCTTGAAACAAAAGTATAAGATTGACATGAAGCCATCTTGTTTCTTGCCTAGGTATGTACTTGGGGTATCTATGACCTCCTCTGCTCGTCACTGCAGCACTGACCTTAGGGCCCTACCGCAGTGGGATGCCACGGCAGGTCTGCTGGCAGCGTTCAGGTCTAGCAGTTCAAGACGCCAGCAGAGACGTCAGAGGAATGCCTTGAGTCCTCGCTCAGTAGAAGTTCGAAATAAGAAAGGAATGCAGAAAAAGAAGTTCTGGTCACATCCCTTCATTGGTGATCGTGACATTAACGGGTTATTTGACACGCTTCACGTCAGCGTGACGGATTGCCGTCCTACGGGCCCGGGTTCGATTCCCGGCTGGGTCGGGGATTTTCTCCGCCCAGGGACTGGGTGTTGTGTTGTCTTCTTCAACATTTCATCCCCATCCGGCGCGCGGGTCACCAAATGTGGCGTCGAATGTAGTAAGACCTATACCAAGGCGGCCGGACCTGCCCCGTCAGGGGCCTCCCCACCACTGACGCAATATGCTCATTTCCATAATGATTTAAGAACCTACAGTGCTAAATTTTCCAGTATCCTGAGAGTGTCATTATGTTCCTTTGACGAGGCATTGGAGATATCCCGAGTTAGTTAAAGGTCACTGTTCTAAGGAAAGTAATCTCACCATAGGAAAAGATTTTCGTGACCTGTGTATACGGTAGCTAATTATTTGTAGTCTGCAGTGATATTTACAGTTTTAGCTGTAACTGTAAAGTATGCATCGAAGTTTCTTCAGTTTTCATTGGAAAAGACGTTGTAATAAACTGAAATTGACAAACGTTCTAGACAATAAGTCGTAAACCTGTCTCCTTCATATCATATCTTTTTTCTTAAAATAATGCCAGCGTTTCTGATGTATTTGGTCAATGAGCAGCATTCACTGCAGAAGGCGATGTAGCTGTGCTATTTCGGTCTGGAAGTAGGTTTCGAGGAAAACTTGCATAGCCGGGATAGGAAACGCCATTTGTCTGTGCTGTAAAGCTCTTGTCGTTGGAGTGGAGCATCAGTAACAGGCTGTGAGGAAATTGAGGATCGTAATTTCTACGATCTCCAGCCAGTCAGAGTGCAGAAAGTGCGTTATTGTAAGTAGTTTGAACGTGGTTGTAATGTCGAGAGGCTTATTCTTCGACCTGAGCTTCATTTATATGACCCTCTCAATTGCCAACAACTGATCTCATCCGAATCTCGAAGATACAAGATTCGGTGTCACACTATCCGTAGCGCTCACGTGGGCGGATAGAAATGGTACGGTTGAGCGGCGGGTAGCGCTTCTGGCGTCCTGGTGCGGGGGCAGCCATAAGCCGTCGTGTGTTGCATTGGCAGCGCCTCCAGGCTGGCACGCCTGCCGGCAGAATCTCGCGGCGGCCGCTCTGACACACAGGTCGCCTCCCACGCTTCTGTCTGGCGTCTCTGCCAGCAGACCTGTCGTTGCATCCCAGTGCGGGAAAATTAACTGCAGCAGTTATTGTCGTGGATACTAGAGGGAGACGCGTGACTCATTCAGTTGCTACGCTCTGCGGTGAAGTCAGTCTGATTCACCTTCCGGAATCTAACAGCTTTCCTAGTTACAGTTGTGGCTTCAGTGTAATATTCACGAGAGAGCACTTGCGCTTGACAGTTGCTCTTCCTCCTGACTACCTGATCTTGCGACCTGGTCTACTGTCGACCTTACTCACTTTTTATCTTTTATTCTTTTCGTAGATATCCACACATAGAGGGCCAATATGGCGCAAATAATTTTTTTTTTTTCGTTCACTGTTTTGTAATTTAGCCGTAGACAAGTTTCCTAGCCGGCCGGAGTGGCCGTACGGTTCTAGGTGCTACAGTCTGGAACCGAGCGACCGCTACGGTCGCAGGTTCGAATCCTGCCTCGGATATGGATGTGTGTGATGTCCTTAGGTAGTTAGGTTTAATTAGTTCTGAGTTGTAGGCGACTGATGACCTCACAAGTTAAGTCGCATAGTGCTCAGAGCCATTTGAACCATTTGAACAAGTTTCCTCTGTATAAAAGGTTTTAGTGTCAGTTGAAATAAGATTCTCGACCTTCAGATAGTGGTCACCACCATCGTCCTCAGGAGTTGGAAATAGTAATTGCCGGGATGGGCGAAGTGTCCGCTCTATACGGTGTGGACCCAACTCCACCGACACAATTTCGGATGATGTTCAGGAATACATTCTTACTTTTGTGATATAAGGAACCGGTGGTCTTTGGTGTTTCATGACAGCGTAATTGCTACTCGTACTATTTCGTAACTAAAACCCAAACTAAACAACTCCCGAACAGGCCATGAAGGCCCACCGGTACCGACCGGCCGCCGTGTCATCCTCTTTGTATCTGTCTTGCACTGAAAATATATGCACAACAATGGAAATCTCGACCTTGTGTGCAGTCCGTCTTGTTTGGAAACAAATTTGTTAAATTCACTACAGTACTTGTTACGGACAACAAACAGTAATGCCGACGTTACTGCTTACCCTACAGCTTGCTTCAGCACAGTCCGAGTCTGTCTCAGGTTTGTTGTACATTTAATAGTGACACACAGTAGCATGGATAGGTGTACTGATGATGGGTTGACCGATATTCATCTCGTGTATTGGCGAAGTAACTGCTGCATAACGACGCGATGCTGAGGTGTTTCAGCAGTGACGACAATCATACACCAGAAGTTCTGTTTTAATAAACGTTAGTAAGTGCGAGTAGAAGACGTTTGGAGTATACAGGATGTTCGGCATCACTTACTGATGTTGTTTTATGCAACTCGAAATATCTGGTCTTCGAAAACCACGCGCGAAATTTTCGTATTCTCACGCTCGCTGCACGCAAACTATTAGTCGTACAGAAAAAGGGATGCATTTTCGTGGAGGCTACGATTTTCGAGTTTTACTCGGAAAACGTACAAAAGTTACCTTCTAACGCTCCTCCAAGCCAACATTCATCCCTCACCAGTCAGTATTCCTAGTATGTTGTTTGTGGTACTCCCTCCTATCTCTGTATAAGACTTCCCACTGCATGTACTATACCCGACTTTCGGCCTTTTTTGGTTTATTGATTTAGCTGTTATTGCGCCATTATCACGGTCGGCTGGTTGGTTAACATAATTAATGTAAACATGCCCGTAAAGTTAATGAAAGAAAAACGACTTTAGTAACCCTTACACCAAAACCAATTACCTTGAAAATTCGACCCAAACTATAAACCCCTACAAGCGGGTTTATACCTTCGTAGTCAGAACGCCTGACGAATATAACGGTGCAATTTTTTTATTTTATGCTGTTGAAATTCACAAAACTGTGAGGATAAATGTATACAAACGTCTGTTTTACAATTTGTAAGTGCACGACTAAGCTGGTGGCGTAATAAGGCCAGTCGATGAAAACCAAAATAGATCGAACTAGAGGAATAATTCGTGCTGTCGTAAATTGTGTACAGTGATAGGAGGGAGTGCCATGAACAAAATATTAAAAAATCCTGTTCTGCGGGGACTGAGTGTGAGTGGGGGGGTGCGTCTAAACGTCATTTTGTACGTTTTTCTAGAATAACTCGAAAAGTACAAATAAATATATCCCAGTAAAAAATTTAACCACATTAATTTCTCTACAAAAAGGTCCTGTTCCGTTTTCTTGTAGGACAAACAGCGTCCGTGTAGCGAGCGAGGGAGTATGAAAATATCGTGCATGGTTTTTGAAAGCCAGATATATATGCACGTTGCATAAAACGGCAGCGGTAGGGGCAACTGAATCACCATGTGCTATAAGCAAGTATCGCAAACAGTGTGCTGAAATTTCAACCTCTTGTTCGTATCACGTAACACATCAGTACCCAGACTAACTGGTAAAAGACGGAGTAAAAAATAAAACTTTTTTATCTACAACGTGCATAGCGAGAATCAGCAACACTGTATGGAACTGTCTGCTTATTTACAGAAGACGCAGAAAATAATGTGAAGATGCATTGTTGGTGCGCTCCACCCTGCTACTCGAGAAGTCTGGCAGATTCCGCCGATGTGCGAGCTCCATAATCATGGTAGTTGCGCCATAAAACGTCAGCGCGCGGCCTAATAACGCAGCTTACGTCGTCTCGCCCAACTTTGCTCATTTGCCGCGCTCGTTTTTATCTTCACTTTTGCTGTTGCTCACGGAACTTGGCCGTCACAGATTCAGATGAGCTGGAATTTGCGGAGCAACGCACCGGCGCAACATTTTCGCTCGTCGTTTGGTTCATAACGCTTCTCTAGGGTAGCCAGGACCTCTCTTTCGTAACATTTGTCTTGTCTTCAGGGAACTGCGGTTTTTATAATTTTGGAAACTTGTTTTAACTCTGTGGCCGGATATTATTCCTGTCTCCACACTCATCAGTTAAGCTAAGGAAGGGATGTCGTGTGCGTCATTCTGCGAATAATGTAAGCTTTACTCTGTGTGTATCGTGTTTTCTGAGGCGGAAGTTGAGGAGCAGCCCAGCATTTTCGTAAATTGGCGTGAAAAACCACCTAAATACTTCAGTGAGGCTGACCATCGTTCCGGCCGATGGCCGTTAATATGTCGCGTCAGTTTGAACCGGATCTGGCTCACCCCTCTGTCTCACAAATTAGCACTAGCTATACGAACGCGTCTACGGTAGGCAGCAACACATCTGCCTAAATAATCTGCAAGAATGTTTTTAGTGGATGGGGCGGTGTTCTTCGCGCGATTGTCTGCCTCTCCGTTACGCTCGCGAATGGAATGTGGTAAAAAAAAAAAAAAAAAAAAAAAAAACAAAAAAAAAACCACCTCAGAGAACATACGCGACGTAATCACTCTTCATTTGTTATGAAGCCCGTCGGCGACAGACAAAATGTTTCTAAATTTTCCGTACAACCTTCTATGACGGTTAGAAGTCGCTGGGCCGATATGGTTTGAGTAGGAAGCCATGTCCGAAGACGTGTTGCTGGATCAAACACATGTTAGAACGTGTGGCTTTCTCCGTCACCGGTTAACTAACGTGATAACAGTATGCAGTGCTAAATTCGTTAATAAATTAATAATTACTTTCATTTTGGTTACTTGGTTACAAAATTAATAATTACGAGATACGTAATAAATTACTACGCCTCTCATCCAGTAGACACTACTATAGAGCGTGGATGCCACTGTTCCGCTTTCTGTAGCGCGGGAATATTTATTTCCGGTTTCATTTCTCATTAAAAAATAGTATCTATCCATATCAGATTTGATTAAATGTACTTTTCGTTCCTATAGATCCATAGTGAGGAGATGCTCCAGGATGTAAAACATGCCAAAATAAACAAAAAAGAATACTCAGTAAATATTTACAAAGAAAAACAAATATGCGAAGATCCTAAGTGAAATGGCCCTCAAAACATGTAAATGTTCCATACAGTGAGGTGCATTTGATAATTATTACGCTTTTGTAGCCGTGCGTCATCAAACAGAAAAATCATTTTACAGTGTTTACTTAGGATGATCGCAGTACTGCGCTGAATTTGTACGGAAGTCAGATTGTACTGCTATTCGCATTATTTCATGTTGTTAATAACATACACACATCAGTTGGTTCTAATAAGAAGTTCATCAATAGAGCCGAAGGAGTTGGCTACCAATAAATTCTTTAGGTTCCTCTTAAACTGAACTTTATTGGTAGTTCAAATTTTTGTGGCTGCTGGCTAGTTATTGATAATGTGTGTTCCTGACTAAGGGACAGCATGCTGGAACAAAGTAAATGACATTAATTCTTTCTGAAGATTATTCTTATTTCTGCTATTTATTCATGAACTGCCCTGTTGGTTTCAAAAAGAGATATATTTTTAATGACAAATTTAATTTATGAATAAATATTGTGGGAGGCAATAGTTAGTAACCCGCATTTCCAAAACAGATCTCCGCAGGATACTCTTGAGTGCACACCACAAATAATTCTTATTACTAGTTTTTGGACTCGAGAAAATTAAACCTCAGCTTGAGGAATTACTCCAAAAAATAATCGCGTCATATGGAATGAAAGCAAGCGTAATATGCCACCATTTTTGTTTTTATATCACCTATGTTTAGGCGCTTCAGCAGTTCTGTGGTATGCTCCTCCCAGTTGAATTTATCATCAAGGTGTAATCCCAAGAATTTAACTGTGCCGACTTCGTGATTTTACGCATTTACTGATGTCCGTGAAAATTTCAGTTACCGGTCTTTCTAAGACAGTACATGATTTGCTATTTGTTGCAATGCATGTATCATCTGCAAACAAAACGAAATTACCACCTGAGATTGTTGCAGATGAAAAGCCATCGACGTACGCAAGAAATATAAGGGCCCTGAGATAGAACCTTGCCGGACACCACATGTTATTAGTTCCCAGCTCTGTGATACCTTACGGCGTAATAGACGTATATTTGTGCTAATGACACACCTTGTTTTCTGTCAGAGATGTAGAATTTGAACCATTTTCATTTAACAAATCCTATTCACTAGTTAGTAAATAAACAATAAATGTTCAAAGTCCGGCTTTCCTTATCTACACGTATTTTTAAATTTTTCTGTTCATTTCTGCAAGTCATAGAGGTGAAGTGAACAAGAATCGCTACGTTCACAGTAATGAAACCTTGACAGTACTCTTTGCACACTGTCACTTTGAAATGTTTGTACACAGTGTAGTGTGTATGAATCCATTAAGTTGTGTAAGTAAAATAGTTTTTATTGTTGCTTTACTATTCCTGGAGCAGCTCAGAAAGTTTTGCAAAACTAATATTGTATCGTATTTTTCCGCCCAGATATTTGTGTAACAAAACATTTATTTATATTGCCCGTGAAATGTTTATTGTATGCATGTTATGAATTCTGTTTTGGGCGTCATGTCTCTCCTTTCATAATATGCTCACAGTTGAATGACATGACTGTTGCTTGTCAACATTTGCTTGTATGTTAAGTCGCTTTCTTCGTCGGCGCCAATGACATCTTTTTCGTTTCCACTGTTTGTAAAATTAACATCGGTAACAGCACGTTGTCGCGGCTGACCACGAGGGTACTTTTCGTGATCGCGATGTGAGGTAGCGTGGTACGTTATTTTGAATTGGAAGATAGCTGTATCTGGTCACGTGACCAAGTTAGTTTCTCCTTCGAGCGGGTAACCAGTTTGCCTTGCCTACTAATACAACCAAGATTCAACACTATTTACAATGTTAAACACAGCTTGCGATCGCTCAGGTTGCGATTTTTCGAGTACTTTCTGGCAATCTTCAGCACGTAGTGGTTGTTGCGTAGCGGGTAAAAGGTTCTGTTTCGGGCTACAGATCATATTGGCCCGATGCCTCTCATTCATATCTCATAAACTGCTAGCGATCCCAACTCAAAGAGTTCGTTGACAGGTGCAGCGGAGTCCTTTTCAAAAATCGTGTGACACAAAGCTTTATTATTTTTTTCTTCCGTACTGTCATAATCAGCTGTTTCAAACGAAGTCGGCGTTCAGGAGAATTTTTCTCGTGTCTGAATTCATTGAACCAGTTTCAGAGCAAAAAGTGAGTAGGCAACAACAATTGGCTGCAAACGATCCAAACGGTAATTTGTATGTAAAATTATGGTGCGGAGTTCCTTCTCTTTCAGCTCCATTGCTGCGTCAGTGTAACAGGAGCATATGTAGATCTAAATAGGTCGAATTAGTGGGAACTTGAACCTCACGCTAGCAGTGGCTGCCACAACCGCCCGCCTTTGTTGGAAATACGTTGTTTTCGAACAATGTTCGAGCGGACGAGGATGCAAATGAACCGAAATTTTTATGACAGAACGACGACTACAATATTGAAATCCAAGCTACACGGACCGAACAGCTGTAGTTCTACGGAATGTTGTTTGGTAAGCACTTGCCCACTCTGTATTTATACTCCCTCGACCGCTCTCCGTCCTATCGATAGGACGGGGAATTCCTATAGGACCGTGATTACGCCGTGAATTGTGGACTGTGACAGCGGGCCGGTTTAAAAATGCTCACACAAGCAAACAGCGGCAGCCGTGGAGTTCAGCTCGGTTCTCCTCTCCGCCCGTGTCTCCCTTACCTCCCCCCACCCCTGTGACCCCTCGTCACGACCTCCGCGAACACACAGCGTGTAACCTTCCTGACGGCAATTTAACGAATTGACCACTGTGGCTGATAAAACGACCGCACCGTTACGGTTGTTTGCCGATTTACATAGCCGTGACTCAGATGTCCCGCTTGTGATAAATCTCCAAGCGCTGTGGTACGCTTTCGGAAGGAAATACGTCAAGTTACCAAACTGTTAAACTGATTCAGTTTTCCCCAAAATAGCTTCGGGCGGATTCCAGACTAACTTGATTTTCCATGGCTGATTACTTGCGTCATTGATTTTCACCTAAACCAGAGATCTACATCTACGTATAATCTCAGCAAGCCAGTGCATCTTATCAGCATTTTAGATCATCCGTCCTGCCCCATAACTAGGGTCTTGTAAGCAACTTCCTTTACAGGTGCGCCACTCTTTCCCAGAACTCTGCCACCAAATCAAGCTTTCCATTGCCTTTGTCACTACTGATTGTACATGATCATCGCATTTCATATTGCTTCTTAATATTACCCCAAAATACTTACTTGATGTGACGTGCTCAAGAGCATCACCAGCAATCTTGTAACCGTATACTGTTGGGTTCTTTCTCTTTTTATGTGCGTTATCGTACATTTATTCAAATTTGAAGAGAGCTGTCGTTCAGTAGAACAAATGGAAATTTTGTCCCAAGTACACTATTGGCCATTAAAATTGCTACACCAAGAAGAAATGCAGATGATAAACGGGTATTCATTGGACAAATATATTATACTAGAACTGACATGTGATTACATTTTCACGCAATTTTGATGCATAGATCCTGAGAAATGAGTACGCAGAACAACCACCTTTGGCCGTAATAACGGCCTTGGTACGCCTGGGCAATTGACTCAAACAGAGCTTGGATGCCGTGTACAGGTACAGCTGCCCATGCAGCTTCAACACGATACCACAGTTAATCAAGAGTAGTGACTGGCGTATTGTGACGAGCCAGTTGCTCGGCCACCATTGACCAAACGTTTTCAATCGGTGAGAAATCTGGAGAATGTGCTGGCCAGGGCAGCAGTCGACAATTTTCTGTATCCAGAAAGGCCCGTACAGGACCTGCAACATGCGGTCGTGCATTATCCTGCTGAAATGTAGGATTTCGCAGGGATCGAATGAAGGGTAGAGCCACGGGACGTAACACATCTGAAATGTAACGTCCACTGTTCAAAGTGCCGTCAATCCGAACAAGACGTCAATGCGAACAAGAGGCGACCGAGACGTGTAACCAATGCCACCCCATACCATCACGCCGGGTGATACGCCAGTATGGCGATGACGAATACACGCTTCCAATGTGAGTTCACCGCGATGTCGCCAAACACGGATGCGACCATCATGATGCTGTAAACAGAACCTGGATTCATCCAGAAAAATGACGTTTTGCCATTCGTGCACCCAGGTTCGTCGTTGAGTACACCATCGCAGGCGCTCCTGTCTGTGATGCATCGTCAAGGTTAACCGCAGCCATGGTCTCCGAGCTGATAGTCCATGCTGCTGCAAACGTCGTCGAACTTTTCATGCAGATGGTTGTTGTCTTGCAAACATCCCCCCATCTGTTGACTCAGGGATCGAGACGTGGCTGCACGATCCGTTACAGCCATGCGGATAAGATGCCTGTCATCATGACTGCTAGTGATACGAGGCCGTTGGGATCCAGCACGGCGGTCCGTATTACCCTCCTGAACCCACCGATTCCATATTCTACTAACAGACATTGGATCTGGAATAACGCGAGCAGCAATGTCGCGGTATGATAAACCGCAATCGCTATAAGCTCCAATCCGACCTTTATCAAAGACGGAAACGTGATGGTACGCATTTCTCCTCCTTACACGTGACATCACAACAACGTTTCACCAGGCAACGCCGGTCAACTGCTGTTTGTGTATGAGAAATCCGTTGGAAACTTTCCTCATATCAGCACGTTGTAGGTGTCGCCACCGGCGTCAACCCTGTGTGAATGCTCTGAAAAGCTAATCATTTGCATATCACAGCATCTTCTTCCTATCGGTTAAATTTCGCGTCTGTAGCACGTCATCTTCTTGGTGTAGCATTTTTAATGGCCAGTAGTATATTTCTGCAGAATCCTAGTACCGTCCAACAATGATACTTTTCTGTACACAACTACATTGTCAGCAAACAATATGATAGTACTGCTGTTACTATCTTACTTAACGGTCCTATTACCGTAGGGTATCGGAAATTGTATTTTCGTTTATGTAGAACTTTAACCGCCCAGTCTAATCGAGCCAATCAAATAATAGTCCGCCACGTAGCTGAGTAGTCAGCGTACATAGCTGCTATATAGAGGACCTGGTTTCAATTCCCCGATATTGCTAAGGACTTGTCTTGCGTGGAAGGACTGGTACAAAGTGCACCCAGCTCGTGATGCCAAGTGAGATGAGAGGTTACTTCACCGACTAGTAACGGCCCTACGGTCCAAACAGTCTGCAAAACGTGTTCTGGCCACATCCCCCTCCATGCCGAATCCGTACGACGTCGCAAGACCCAGAATGACACGGTGGCCGGTAGACATCCCTTGAGTCTTCACAGCCTGGCGAGGAGCTAGTCTTTTAATCACATAAATATGAAGATAATCCGCATGATGATGGTATCTTGGTTAGTATTCGAACAGCTTTCGGAAGTGTGAGTAAAGAAAAGCGACTGTCCTGTGATTTCATTATTATTATTATTATTATTATTATTATTATTATTATTAAACCGTGTGAATTTGTTGAGAGAAGCTTATTTTCCTCTACGAATGTCATAATGTTTGAGCTTTGATTATGTTCTACGATCTTGGTCAGACGTGCTGTATTGGTCTGTATTCTGCGCGTTATATCTTTTACCATTTTGTTTAAGAGGAGTGATCTGCTCTCCGCATCCAGTCATGCGTGACTGTTCTCTGCATAAGGGATTCACGATAAATGTTATCCAAGAAAGATGAGAATTCCGCAGCGTGTTCAGTGTAAAATCTAATTGGAATCCCGTCATAAACTTGTTGACGGCTGCAACTAATTAAACCTTACTTGTCGATTCTGGATTTGCTTGGATTAAATCCCCAGATTTTTTGTTTTTCTCGTGGCTCCCTTGAACGTTTCTCGCAAGTGCAACATTATACGTCTTGCATCAGTGTATTTTTTCGGCAAATACCGTTTGTTCCGCCAGGCATTATAAGTGAACATTCTTCAAACTAGACTAGCGAAGTGAAAATACTAATAGTCCAGTCAGATAGTAGATATACCCTCCAAAAGGAGGTAGATAATTTTATTTTAGTAACTCGTTGATGTGGTTGAACATATGGGAAAATTAAATTATGCCAATAAAATTTATGTTGGCTAAACTTCTGTAGTCAAAAACATTGAAAATGACTGGCTTTTAAAATTTTTTTTCAAAGGTCTATAGTTTCTTGCGCCTCTCGCATTTCGGCACCTATTTCACCTTTGAAAGAGCACAAAATTTTGTACAAATTTGATAATTACATCTTTTTTTTGCACCTAGTACCAATGGTGCTACGGTTTTCAAAAAATCCATTTTCAAATTTTATAAGTTTTCAGTGCCGATCGTGTGACAAGAAAACGGTGTCTGTGGCAGATGGTGCAGTGAAATTCTCGTGCATCATACTGGTTGCGGAGTGGGTGTTCCCTATTGTCTGTGCCGCTGCATCGCGGCAAGTCGTTTAACTTATAACGCTCGCAGTTTGAAGCCACCTGTTTTCTCCCTGTTCTCCCGACTTCTAAATACTCAACTTTTGCCTTATTTCGTGTTGCATTAATGTTAATTAAATGAACCAACTTCCGTCAGTAGTTGAAGTTTATTCTTTGTTTCCTGCGCTGTTCTTGTCTTGAAGCCGCTGTGCTTTCGCCATTACGGCCCACTGTTGATTACTCCCTGATACAAGAAGCAGTGCCGGTGAAATACCATTAGTTGCACATTCGGTGCTCTGAACGCATCTCAGATCTTTTGAGTTGGTAACAGCTCTGTTTTCCCGGAATTAATAGCTATTGCGTGATTTCTCAATTTTCGGAACTGTTTAAATTCGAGACACCTACGTTACAATAGCTACGCAGTCATGAGAATACAGTATCAATAAGTTTCCAAAATGAATATGAGGTCCTTCAAAATAACAGGAATTTTCTTAAGCAGTAAGACGGCTAGTAAGCTGATAAAATAAGTTCAAACTTTAAAAAACAGGCGCGACGCTCAGTTCCTCGTTGACATATGAAGACGATTATCGTGACTGTTGAAATATTTTTATTGTCAAACACTGACTACAATCTACATACATAGTATGTTACGAGAAGTTCTTAGGGACAATGCTCCTGCATTCTAGAACGTTTATTACTGGATGAACGAACTTAATACTGGAACCATAGAGGTGGAGAAATTTACCGTTTTACAATTTTGTCTGTCTCTAATAACATTCACATTCACTATTATTTTTTAAAATTATCTTACATATATTTTCTTTCAACTGAGTTTACATTAAAATTATATGCGTGAAACTACCCTATGCTGTTATTTCTCACCGTATATCTCTAACCCCGGCAGCAGTCGTTTCGCTCGCGTAAATTTTCTTATGCGCTCCTGTGTCGCCTGAGATTACTGCAAATCAAAGGTGGCAGTAAATAACTTAAATACAAAATAACCACTGCTTGGTAATTGGTTATTAAAATTACTACCAGCAATGCGCGCCAGCTGCTTACCTAAGCGCGTACCGACCCTGACATACTCGTCCTTCCTGTAAAATAACCAATTACTTCCATCGCGTTAAAAATACTAGGTTCCAGTATTCTTACATATGTAAGAACAACGTTCATTGACATGAAAATCACAATACAGGAACGCAAGGCTCTACAGTACATGGGTTTACTGGCGACTCTACTGAGATAAAAGTACTGTACCATTCGGTAGGCATTTAATTGGTAGCTCCTTGCGTATAGCTCAAGTGCAAATATTTTATGGCTGCCATTTCATTTCTACATGCTGTTGTTTCCACATCAAGGTATATTTCACTGTCTTTCCTAAGGTTGTCTGTTGGCGGGAAAAGTTGTATAAATTTTTATAGATTTAATTTTGTTTTATGATTACTGGTAGCTTAGTATTGTTGAAGAATACAGTGTAGCAGTTCTGCACATTACTTTATGTTTACCTGCAATTGTTACTAAACATTGTTACAGTGGTATGTACATATTGATGTCTTTCCGAAGTTTCTCTTCTTTGTTCGGTTTTGAACTGTTAATGAGAATTTTGTTCCTCGTTTCGTTTTATAAATACAACATGAGTAGATTATCTGCCATTACAAGCTGTCACACTTATCGGAAAGTGTGGATATTTATGCAGCTGATACTGACGTTAAAATTTCTGATGTCGTTGATACGTTTCCTCAATAACAAAAATTTGTCGCTTGATGCACCTCACGGTTAATAATTCGCAAATCAAGAAAACAGCACTGTATTACGAACGCAATGAATGTACTAGCTTTAATTTTCAGACCCGAAATCAAAGGATTAAATTTTATTGGGCATGCGTTAAAAGATACGAGTTTTTCTACGTGTCATATTCTTACACGACATGGCGTACGACGCGGAAACATCGGCTGGGATGAAACCCAAGGCATTTTACACATCAGTGCACTACAGTTAGGACTCATCAACTGATCCTTAAGTTAAGAGTGATTTAACATACCATGAGAAGATCCTGGAAATGTAGAAAAATGTAATATATAAAGTAATTTCTACTCTCGCAGTATGCAGTATAGTACTCGCATTGTGTTTACACTCCAGCTGATAAAGTCGTGCAGTTTTTGTAACTCCATTGAAAAATCTGTTGCTTTGTTTTCAGCCCTTTTCAAACTATATGTCTTGCCGAGGAGTAAATGAATCAACTACCGTCACGTAACCTTAGTTCTCTTGTGTGGTGATCCACAGCGCTGCTCTCACTGTCCATATTTTACAGTAGCAGAAATTTAACTTCGGATTTCAAAAAAAATGTTCAGATGTGTGTGAAATCTTACGGGACTTAACTGCTAAGGTCATCAGTCCCTAAGCTTACACACTACTGAACCTAAATTATCCTAAGGACAAACACACACACCCATGCCCGAGGGAGGACTCGAACTTCCGCCGGGACCAGCCGCACAATCTATGACTGCAGGGCCTTCGACCGCTGGGCTAATCCCGCGCGGCTAACTTCGGATTTCACCTCCAGTAACTAGGTCATATGTAAGTTTATACTTGGGCGAAGTTTTTTATATATATCGAAATAGCGTTTTCAGCCATTGATTCGTACAAACGACACGTTTTTTATGGATATTTAATGCAGTGGCTGATAAAACAACATATTTACGTTTCATTGGAGCTGCAATACAAAACCACGTAATGCAGCACAGTCAAGCCTTTCGAAGACAAATATGGCATCTTCTTCGTCTGTTGTCTGTAACTTAAAAAATGTTTAAATATTCCTTGGAATTTGTGCGTAAGGCTAAATAACTCAATTTTTTATAGCTATAAGTAACGCACCAGTCAACTAATTTGCGTTTTGTAAATTTGGTAAAACATAATTACATGTACGTTTCATAGCTGTAGCACATGAGCAGCAATTATTTTGGTGCTAATGCATGTTTCCTTTCTCTTTCTTGCAGGTCAGTCCAGTCACAGTCGGGAACCTGTTCACGTCGTAACATCACTGGAGCTGGGTGATGTATTAACGTGTGTGTGTCATAAATGTCAAATTGTAGCTCGTTGTACGGAGGCGAACTTCTGTTGAACTACGCGCTCACAGATAAAGGTGCCCTTTGTTATTATTGGGCCATAAAATTTTTCCCGGAATTTCACTGCTTTATAGCATGTCGAAAAAAAAAAATGGTTCAAATGGCTCTGAGCACTATGGGACTTAACATCTGAGGTCATCGGTCCCCTAGAACTTACAACTACTTAAACCTAAGTACATCACACACATCCATGCCCGAGGCAGGATTCGAACCTAGCGACCGTAGCGGTCGCGCGGTTCCAGACTGAAGCGCCTAGAACCGGTTGGCCACATCGGCCGGCATGTCGAAAAACGCTAATATTGTTACAGTGAATATGCATTAATTAACTACATGAAGACTTCTTGCGTCAAACCCTGGATCATGTCTGGGTAACATTCACGGAGCTTCCAGAATGAAATTTTCACTCTGCAGCGGAGTGTACGCTAATACGAAACTTCCTGGCAGATTAAAACTGTGTGCTGGATCGACACTCGAACTCGGGACTGTTGCCTTTCGCGAGCATGTGCTCTACCATCTAAGCTACCCAGACGAGGTACTGGCGGAATTAAAGCTGTTGGGATGGGTCGTGAGCCGTGCTTGGATAGCTCGGTCGGTAGAGCACTTCCCCGCGAAAGGCAAAGGTCTCCGAGTTTCGGTCCGGCACACAGTTTTAATCTACCAAGAAGTGTCATTCACAAAGCTTGTTTGTATTCAAAGTTCTGCTTGCCCTACATAACCTTTGCCATTCTGAGAGCAGCTCTTTAAGAATAATGTTTGCTTTATACGGACGGTGTAATTGTGGGACAAAACTGAACAGTATAATTATCGCTTTATGCTTTTTAAATAATGAGCATTACACGTGGGTGACACGCAGAAGGCAGTTTTGTTCGTTATGTGCAGTCGACTGTTGCCAGTTCGAATCTCAGCAAATGTGCGTTTCAGCACACTCCGTAAATCAAAGCCATCGTCATGGTAGACTTGGCCGCAAACTCACAGTTATTCGAAGTCAACGTCTATCTGACACTTGGTGATTCGAATTGTTTCTTCAGTTGTTACGGTAATTGTTCGGTCATTCAATTATTCAAAACTGTCATTTGTTCCCTCAAAATGTCGTAGCTTACTATAGTATATAAATCCGTAAGTGAAAATTATTTCAAAGAAATACAGCTATTTGACTCTCGCAGAAAGAAAGCAGGTTACTGAGGTAGTGGAATATGGGATGGAAAAAAAGAAAGACTTTGCGCAAGTTTCGGATTCCGTTATCCACCCTGTCGAAAAATCCTGAAGCTTAAAGATAAGATTGCTGAAAGGTATTGTTTCTGAGGTGCAAAATTTAGAACTTCAACTTTCGTTTTGCTGTTTTCTGCTGCCACAACAGACGGGTCAACGAGTAGTTGGGTGGAATCCGTAGACCCGATTAGCGATTTCACGTAGGACCACCATTTTCTCGGGTTCTCGGCCATATTTTTTGCTAAGGTATGACTGTTATAGTTGTATATTTCGCGGATAGATATTTTCACAGACACTTGAATTTCTACTGATCTTTGTTTTTTGTCATTTGCGCGCTGTCTTTTGAACCGAGAGTGTAACAGCCGTGGCTTCCTCAAGATTTTTCGAATTTCATTGTTAAACCATGGTGGGTCTCTTCCGTCAGTAATACACTTACGTGTCTAGAACACGATTTGCAGCCCATAATTCCTCCGTGTCCATCGCACTGGAACTGAATGATGTCAGTTCACTGCCTAAGTGAGATGCTAACAAATGCCTATCTGTCCTTTCTGGCAGCAGCACTCTTTAGCCTTCTTGACTGGTTTATTAACTTCTGTAACTGTAGTCGCTATATCATTATCATTAATGTCCTACTCCATACAGACACCGTCGATATGGTCCGGCCTGTTTGTAGCTACAAGGCCAAAAGATATTTCAGTTGCGTGTTGGCTGCCAAACTAGATGCTCAAAAACATTTTCAGAAAACGTGTTCACAAGACGTGTCTGTCTGTGTCCCTTGCAATGAATCCATGGACGTCCCAGTCTATACTCGGTAGAGAGCCAGACTCTACATTGGCTCTCCGCGTCAAGCCACACGAACTCGTTACCACCCGCCAGCCACTCTTCTGTAAGGGCGGAGCCACCGCGTTAAGTACACAAGGAGGTGCTTCGGCGGCAGAGGCCGTAGGCGAAACTAGCCACACCTGAGGTGCCCCATGCGACACGCCAGATTCTCCGGCACCACTACACCCCGAGGCAGCAGCCTGATGGCGGCTGATAGTAGCCAAAAGCGCCAACTGCGGCCAGCTAGCGCCACAAAATACTTGCGGGGGGGGGGGGGGGGGGGGGCATCTCTGTGGCATTCCTCTGTATCCCAGGACACGTTGGTATCAGTGGAAACGAGGCGGGCGATATAGCGGCCAAGGCTGCAGTCTCTCTTCCTCAACCTACTGTTCGCACGGTTCCATTCGACGATCTACAGAGTGTTTTATGTCGTCGTGTTGCTCTTTTATGGCACGCACATTGATCTGCACTTCCCAATAATAAATTGCGGGACGTGAAAGCTCTTCCCTGTGCTTGGACCTCTTCCTCCCGAACTCTTCGTCGGGAGGAGGTAATTTTAACTAGACTCCGGATGGGGCACTGTCTTTTTAGCCATCGACATCTTTTAAGTGGCGGTCCTCCCCCGCGTTGTCCCCACTGCTCTCAGCTGTGGACGGTGAGACATCTTTTACTTCAGCGCCCCTATTTTACTCCGCTACGCGCCCGTCTACAGCTGTCGCCTGATATATCTTCCATTTTAGCAGATGACACGCGCTCAGCTGATCGCGTCCTCCAATTTATCAGTGTCAGTCATTTGAAGCTCTTTTTGGGGAGAACACCCCCCCCTTTTATAGCGTTTTTCTAAGCTTTGCTTCTCTTTTTTAGTTTCCCCACTTTTTGATTCCGCTCCCATTGCTGCTGATTTTCAATTTGGTTTTTTACCCTTCTCTAAGTCACAGAACGGGCGCTAATGAGCATGGCAGTTTTGCACCGTAAAAACCATAACAAAAAATAACAGAAGTAGTAAACTATAAAAGCAGACGGAAACCTAGGTATCCAACTTGTTACGCTCCTGACGTGTCACCCATTGACGCTGATGCCTTAATGAGCGGCGTAGCTGGCTGTTCAGAAGAAATGAAAACTGCACTACAGACGGCCTGAATTTGTGCTTAGGCTTAAAAACGCGAAATGAAACCTCTTGCCGGCCGGTGTGGCCGTGCGGTTCTAAGCGCGTCAGTTTGGAACCGCGTGACCGCTACGGTCGCAGGTTCGAATCCTGCCTCGGGCATGGATGTGTGTGATGTCCTTAGGTTAGTTAGGTTTAAGTAGTTCTAAGTTCTAGGGGACTGATGACCTCAGTAGTTAAGTCCCATAGTGCTCAGAGCCATTTGAAACCTCTTACAAACACGCGCACCACATTTAACAAATATACTGCCAGGAAAACACGGGAAAGGCTAAATATATAACTTCCAAAACCAGACTAGCTTACTAAACAAACGGACGCTTGTCTTAAAAACAAATGAGCAACTACTGCGCCACAGACTGAATGAATTTACACTTTCACTTACAATTCCCATCTTTTCCGAAATCTTCCATATCTCATTTTCCCACTCAGCTTGTAGTTCAGGATTGCCTGAGTTGTCTTCAATTTTCACGATACTCTAGAATTTTTTTCGTTCGTGTTGAAAATATTCAATTTCGTTCTGGTATAATCATGTCTCTCGTGAAACGCTTAGTCTCCTCAAGAACCTGAACTATGATGTTTGGAGTATTATTTTGGAGTGACTCAGCTTTTGCTTCCATACGATAAGACAGGCGCCACCAGCATTTTTTTAGAATTTCATGGTAGCCTCTTTTTGTAATTCATGGCACAATGTTTTGCTAATGGTACCATAGACAGCTTGGAATCTGTGTATTTTATTTTCTATATCAGAGTGAAAAGCCCAAGCAAGAGACTCGAGGGATTTGTTCAAAAACTGAGTTATCTAAGACAATTTTTGATCTGGGTGACATTATTTTCTTTTACTAGCAGAAATTTTAAAAATGCATTCCTTGTATATTCCTTTCAGTCGATGTACTTATCGTCGGTGGTCATCATCATTTATTTGAATAATAACGATACCATGTGCGAACAGAAGCGCAGTCAGGTACTCATCCTTCCCTATCTCAGTTCCTTTGTTTACTTCACATTTCCAATTACAAAGACAGAAGCAGAACCTGTAATTAAATATTTTGCTCATGATAGTAAGCAAACAGCTACCAGACGCTTATGTAATTGTCTATGAGGCTGATCGAAGACATATCACGCACAGCGATTCTCTGTGAGTTGTTAGGAGCTTAAAAGAGATGTTTTGTGAGTTTCGTGAGGCTGTACCGCGAGTGCTATGTACATTGTTGGATTGTATTACCTGTCCTTGGCGTTGGGGGAGGTTTTGCAGCCCGACAAACTGGCCACACGCGCAGCAGGGGAACAACAGTAAATCGTGAAGTGTGTTTCCGCCCCGTTCTCGTCCAGCGAGTAAATTCCCATATCGTTGGCCTGTGACGGGATACGAGCGCCAGGTGTTACCAGCGTTTCACAATAAATTGTAAAAAATTCGTGATACTGAAAACGTGTGCAGTAAACAAACTGGTTCTAAAATGAGCTCGTAGCCAGCAGTTGTTTGGAAAAAAAATGAAATGATGGCAAAAATTTCAAAGATCAAAACTGCAACAGAACGCGTCAGCAGTTCGAAAATAGTTACTGTCGTTGAAAAAGTGTCTCGGGATATCGTTCACAAATTAAGAATAGGAGAAATACTTTTTTTAAAAAAAGTTGCTTCACTCTTTATGCACCGAAACCCCAAAGAAACTGTATTCAAATACAGAGATATGTAAATAGCCAGAATACTGCGCTGCGGTCGGCAACTCCTATTTAAACAACATGTGTCTGTCGCAGTTGTTAGATTGGTTACTGCCGCTACAATGGCAAGCTATCAAGAGTTAAGTGAGTTTGAACCTGTAGTCGGTGCACGAGCTACGGGACACAGCATCTCCGAGGTAGCGATGGAGTGATGATATTCCGAACGACCATTTCGTGAGTGTACCGTGAATATCAGGAATCCGCTAAAACCCAAATCTCTGACATCGCTGCGGCCGAAAATGATCGTGCAAGAACGGGGCCAACGATGACTGAAGAGAATTGTTCAACGTGACAGAAACGCAACCCTTTCGCAATTTGCTGCAGATTTCATTCCTGGGTCATCAACAGATATCAGTGTGCGAACCATTCAAAAAAATGGTTCAAATGGCTCTGAGCACTATGGGACTTAACTTCTAAGGTCATCAGTCCCCTAGAACTTAGAACTACTTAAACCTAACTAACCTAAGGACATCACATACATCCATGCCCGAGGCAGGATTCGAACCTGCGACCGTAGCGGTCGCGCGGTTCCAGACTGTAGCGCCTAGAACCGCTCGGTCACCCCGGCCGGCTGCGAACCATTCAACGAAACGTCTCTACATGGGTTCTCAAAGCTGAAGGCCCACTCGTGTACCCATCATGACTGCACGACACAAAGCTTTACGCCTTGCCTGGGTCCATCAACACCGATATTGGATTAACACCGACATTGGACTGTTGATGACTGGAGACATGTTGCCTGGTCGGACGAGTCTCGTTTCAAATTGTATCCAGCGGATGGACGTGTACGGGTATGGACACAACTTCATGGGTCCATGGACCCTGCGTGTCAGCAGATGACTGTTAAAGCTGGTGGTGGCTCTGTTATGGTGTGGGGCGTGTGCAGTTGGAGTGATATGGGACCTCTGATACTTCTAGATGGGACTCTGACAGGTGACACGTACGTGCGTATCCTGTCTGATCACCTGCATCCATTCATGTCCATTGTGTATTTCGACGGACTTGGGCAAATCCAGCAGGACAATGCGACACCCCACACGTCCAGAATTGCTACAGAGTGGATTCAGGAACGCTCTTCTGAGTTTAAACACTTCCGCTGGCCACCAAACTCCCCAGACATGAACGTTATTGGGCATATCTGGGGTGCCTTGCAACGCACTTTTGAAAGGTGGTCTCCACCCCCTCATACTCTTATGGACAGCCCTGCACGATTCATGGTGTCATTTCCCTCAAGCACTACTACAGACATTAGTCGAAACCATGCCACGTCATGTTACTTCACTTCTGCGTGCTCGCGGGGCCCTAACGATATTAGGCAGCTTTTCATGGCGAAATCTTTTTGAGATAACGCGACAAATGCCTTAGTAGCGCGATAGCCATTGTAAATTCTGGCCGGGTTCGCTGTGATGCCGATTTGTGGATATAGACCTTCCCAACGCATGCTACCGACGAAAAGCTCCCAGGTTTCCAGCAGAGTGACAGCGTTAAGATACCACAACGTTTCGACGAGTGTTTTTATATTTTAGTGAAGTCATACTTTGCCAGACTAAAAATGCGAGTGTCTACAATAAATTAAAATTGATAAATTCTAAACATCAAATAGAAAATAAAATACCATTTTATATGTAGAGGCTGAAACTTATTGTTGATTTTCTTTCCATTTCGTATATCAACGAATAGTATGTATGATTTAAAATGTGATTTTTATTAAAATTTGATTCAATATTTGTTAATCGCCATTTAACTTTGATAATAAATGTAGAATTTAAATAGAAGTAAAGAAGTTGCTGCTGGCGGGAATCCTACTTGAGACTTGCCGATCACAAGAATTATACGCTACTCAGTCGGCGTCCAGCTATTCTATTTTTGAATATGTCTCGTATTTGAGAGCGCTCGCGAATCTTGTACTTTTCACGGGTGATGTTTTGTAGTGGTTTTGAGAATTGCGTCGTAGATTTCCGGGTAATGACTACAAATACTGTAAGTGTGAAGTAAGTCTGCAAGGTCCCTCTTGTCAATCATGGTCTGTATCATTTTCACCTGCTGTACTGGATACACCGAAAGAATAAGTGGAACGTTGATTATTGTTCCTGCTCTCTGTAATAATGCAGGGATGTTTCTGGATAATTATTAGAAGTCTTGTGCTATGCTTTATTGATCTCTCTAGGTACTGCAGACATCTAAAGCCAAATGTAATTCCAAAAGTAGTCTGTCTGTATATAGAGTTTAAAAATAAAATCTTCGTGGAAAGGAGGGGTAACCAGGAACGCTTAGAGACCAAGCATAGAAACTCCCGGAAAACAGAGGCGTGTACAACTAGTTAGCGAGGAAGCTAGAGAGAGGAAACGCGGTAACTCGACTGTGAAATCGCGTTTATATGTAAAAGCTACTGACACGTATTGTTATCTATGCATCGCAATCTCTGTCGTTCCACAAAAAGCGCGCCCTTGCATAACGCAGCTGCAAACGGCGTATGCGAAGCGACGCGGTATAGAGTTGTCACGCTCGTCACGTTTGCGTGCTGCTCTGATCCGCTAAGCATCGCATACTAACTAGCTGTGTGCATATATGATGTCAGCATACAGGACGCCGCAATACACAACAGCGAACCGAGGACGCGACAGTTCCTCAATGCAGATGGGTGCCTCCAGCCTCGAGCAGCGTGATTACGATGTACGGCGTCGGTTGCGTGGTCCTTGGCGGTCTCACGTGCCGCATTTACCACGGATCGTGTCTTCCTCCCCGCTTTGAAGTGGGCATTTTGTCGCTCGTCGGAAGCCGTTTAGCTTGCGACACCTCCTGTCTGGGCTCGCTGCACGGCTGGTATGCGCGAGGCTGGCCGCGCGTGTGTCGAATGTGGCGGGGGCGACTCGACTGCGTGCTCCATACCAGATTCCTCGTCTCCTGTCCCCAAGCTAAGTCGCTTCTGCTGCCTGCAGCTAGGCAAAGTGTGCAACGTTGGCGCGGCACTTTCGAGGTGTGGAAAGGGGCGCGGCTCCAGATCGAATCCGACAGGCGGATTAATGCCGAGGGCTGGTGTGTGGGCCAGCGTGGAAATGATTTTTATTCGGTTTCCCACATCCAGTAAGGTGA
The DNA here is from genome assembly GCF_021461395.2 of Schistocerca americana. NCBI lineage: Eukaryota > Metazoa > Arthropoda > Insecta > Orthoptera > Acrididae > Schistocerca > Schistocerca americana. The sequence goes on along the minus strand of NC_060126.1, from coordinate 243,789,771 downwards.
GCACTGCTATCGTCGCTACGGTCGCAGGTTCGAGTCCTTCCTCGGGCATGGATGTGTGTGATGTCCTTAGGTTAGTTAGGTTTAAGTAGTTCTAAGTTCTAGGGGACTGATGACCACAGTAGTTAAGTCCCATAGTGCTCAGAGCCATTTGAACCATTTTTTGCTATCGTCGTCTCGTCTCAGATTTACGCTATACAAACACTTCAGGAACGTTCTTACATTTTCCATTTTCAGATGTGATAGCATTGCACGCTGACGCATGGGGTTGTGAAGGTTTGGCGACAGGAATGGCACCCGACCACCCTCTACCACAGATACCACAGACACTGTCAAATGTAGATTAACATGCCGACTCTCGTGAAGATAAGGCATAAACAAGAAAGGATGATGTTGTGAATAGAGTCAGGTTTCTCTCCCACAAATAGCATATTTACCCGACTATATGATGACAGCAAGGGCTGTTAAGGGCGAGAACTATCACACAATCAGCTCAACAGATCCTGCGCCCAAGTTGCTGACAAAATTAATATGTTCAAGAAAATGGAAGAGAAAATTGTGGCTCGGCTAGACGACTGTCAATTTGACTTTAGAAAAGCCAAGGCACCATGCAGGTTGTTCATACATTGAGCCTGATAGTGGGGGTAAAATAGGAAAAACAAGTCAAACTCATATTATGTGTCAACCTAAAAAAAGCCTTTGACAACATCAAATGTTTCAGAATGTTGGGAATTCTCAGAAAAATTGGAGTAAGTTATCGGACAAAGTGGGTAATATTGGATATGTACAAGAACCGAACGGGAGTGATACGAGTGGAAGACCAAGAACGAAGTGCTCGGATAAAAAGGTTGTAGGACAGGGGTGCAGTCTTTCTCTTGTACTGCTCAACCTTTACATCGAAAAAAACAGTGATGGAATGGGAAAAAATTCGCGATGGAAGTATATCAGTGATAAGATTCGTTGATGTCTCTGATGTCCTCAATGAAAATGTGGAAGAGTTGTAGAACCTGCTGAATGCAACGAATACTCGAATGAACACAGAATACGGATTGAGAAAAACGAAAGTATCAAGAAGTAGCAGAAATGAGATTAGAGATAAACTTAACATTAAAATTGGGGACCACGAAGCACATGAAATGTATGGATTCTCCCACCTTGAAGGCATGAAACACATGACGAATGAATTAATAAGGACATAAAAAGCAGACTAGCTCAGGCAGATGGGACAGTGTACTAGTATCAGATACTGGCCTTGAGGAAGAAATTTCTGAGAATGTAAGTTTGAAGCACAGCATTGTATGGTAGTGAAACATGGACTCTGGAAAAACCGGAAACGAGAATCAAAACGTTTGAGGTGTTGCGCTACGTTGAAAATTAGGTGCACTCATTTTCTTTTCCGTGAGCGTTTGCCCCGCATGTATGTCGTGTCGGCATGGTTAGTGTTTGAATTGGCATCGTTAACTTTAAGTGAGGGCTGGACGCCCTTCTGTCGCCACCCCGTAAACCCCTTTCTGCAGACTTTCGGCAAACCCAAACCCTTCCATCGGCTTGTCACAGCGTATAGCCTGATTCATCACTGGAAATCACTCGTTTCCAGTCATCCACTGCCCAGTGGCATCGCTCTTTATCCTACCTCAAGCGTCGCTTCGTACTGATTGGAGAAATGTGTGGCTTACGGGAAGCTACCCGACCATTTTACCCCATTCTTTTTAGCTCCCTACGCACAGTCGTTGTGCTAGCCGTAGACTACTCTGGTTGTACTTGGGAACTAAGGCGTAATTCCTTCCCCTAATTTCATGCGATGTTTTACAACCACCCTCCCTGTCCGTCACCACCTGAAATTCACATGGTTTAGCTGTAGTTGTTCATCAAACCACCAACAGTCGACTTGGGCAGCTCCAGAGGGGTTTTACTGAGGTGACGGTCCACATCCAGAGTCCCCCTGAGCTCTCCTGCCCGACCCATTTTGCTGTTACTGCCACTCTACTGACAACGCAATGGTCGCTGTCTCGTTTTATACTGGAGGGGTGCGCCTCTCGTGACAGTAGTGGTCAGTTACCCATTACATAGGAATGTAGAAGTACTTTTGATCCGTGTACGTAGGTGGTAGCAATCTGTGAGTTGACCTTCCAGCAACATAGGCTTTCGAAAATTTAACAGTAAACCACACTGTGATGCACGCCTGTCTCGTGCCGTCTTGTCAGTGGGAAAATTAAATGTGCGTATGGCGTTTCAGGAAGGGAGTTCAGTTTCGGGGAATTTGGTGGTACGGTGCAAGTCTTCTTGGTGACACCATTTCGGTGACGCAGCGTTCATGAGGACAACTCACACACGCACGTGCACATTTCGGAGCGTAGAAAATCCCCGACTCGGACTGGATTTTAGCGCAGTGTCCCGTGATCGAAAGTCGCGAACAGTAGCCACAAGACTAAATGCTCGCCGGCCGGTGTAGCCGAGCGGTTCTAGGCGCTTCAGCCTGGAACCGCGCGACCGCTACGGTCGCAGGTTCGAATCCTGCCAAAGGCATGGCTGTGTGTGATGTCCTTAGGTTAGTTAGGTTTAAGTAGTTCTAAGTTGTAGGGGACTGATGACCTCAGATGTGAAGTCCCATAGTGCTCAGGGCCATTTGAACTAAATGCTCTTGCCACTGGAGTTTCACATTTGCTGAGGGAACCTGTGAAGTAAAATGCTACTTTTCTTTGGATCTTCTCTATTTGCTGCGAGTCCTGCACGGTACGGATCTGACAAGGGGGCCCGCCGTAGGTAGCGTGCTCTCTGATACAATAAAATGTTGGAACGCTGAAAGAATTATGAAAATAAAGGGACAGCTGAGGTGCCAACACCCAGTAGTTTCCGAGAAAATGGCGGTCAAAGATCCGACGCCCCTTCATCAGGCCTCTTGCGCAGTATCAAACATAGTCGGTTAGCGCAGTCGATAAAGAGCATTGCTTCTAATTTCTGCGCCCTGTGTCCAAATCCAATTTTGCTGTTGGTTCTTTTCTGAATTTTTTATTGTTACGGAAGTATGTGACGTCAGTATTTTTTGACAACGTGAAATATGATGGAATTATTATCAAAAGAAATGAGTATCTCAGATATTATTTAAAAAAAGTGTTTACCGTGACAAATTTACGTATAAAAGGTGATGTCCTGTTGATAGACTCATCATCGTCAAGCCCAATCTGCTAAGTATAGACACTTGAAATGTGGAGAAGGTGTTGATCTTATACTGTAGGCGATGTTTAAGAAGAGATTTTTCGAAATTCCATCCCTCAGGGAGTGACATAGGGGGTAAAGTGTTTTTATGAAAAATGTCGCTATTAAGGCAATTTTGAAGCCAAACCGACGAAAACTGGTATTTGGTTTCTGGATTAACAGTAAAAAGTACAGTGTTTCAGCAATTTTGAAATTAAACCACTAAGGGAATAAAATAGTTGGTGAAAGTTTTTTGAAGATAAATATTTAGTAATGAACTACTAAATGACTTTCAAGGCTACAGCTATGGCAATTGATATTTGACTTCTCGGAAAGAAATAAAGGAATATATGTTAAGTGATGAAAATTGCAATGGAAATATCTCCACAAGAAATCAGAAGGCTCTATTAACAAAAACTTTGGACTCCGACTACTAGAATAGCTTTTTGGGCAGAAGTAAATCATGCGTATACGGCCTTAATTAGCTTGAAAAGCTTAGAAGGTGTTGCAATTTGTAAACAACATGAAATTCGGTTAAATAAACACACAAGATCTCTGCGATTAAATATAAACAAAAAAAAACTCTGCCGGCCACACAGTCTACGCGATCGAAGCAGCGGGCGCTAAGCTAGTCTTTATATAATTAAAGACATGTGAGCCCTCCTGGTTAGCCTTGCGATCTAACGCACGGCCTTCCGGATCGGGAAGGAGCGCCTGGTCCCCGGCACGAATCCGCCCGGCGGAGTTGTGTCGAGGTCCGGTGAGCCGGCCAGTCCGTGGATATTTTTAGGCGATTTTCCATCTGCCTCGGCGAATGCGGGCTGGTTCCCCTTATTCGACTCAGCTACACTATGTCGGCGTTTGCTGCACAAACAAGTTCTCCCCGTACGCGTACACCACCATTACTCTACCACGCAAACATAGGGGTTACACTCGTCTGGTGTAGGACGTTCCCTGGGAGGGGGGAGGGGGGGGGGGTGGGATCCACCGGGGCCCGAACCGCACAATAACCCTGAAAGAGTGGTTCGGTGTGGGGCAGCGGAGGGGTGAAGTGGACTGTGGTAGGCATCCTGGGGTTGTGGACCACTGCGGCTGCAGCGGGGACGGAGCCTCTCCGTCGTTTCTAGGCCCCCGGTAAACATACCATACAATACAATACAAGACTTGTAAGTTGTAGTATTTCTTTTTTTTTTTGCTTTGATTTTTCATGGATTAAGAGAACCACAGCGTTCTCGAGGGCGATACCTATCACAAAAGATTTATAAAAATTCGAAGCACCATGAGCAACGTGCTAAGTCTGAAAGACCAGAGTTATATTATTTTTAGTGTATATGTAATTAGAAAAACATACTCGTTAACATAGCTAAATACATTGGAATATGGCGATAATTTGGCGGCAAACTAATACATATCAAAGTATTTTGTCGAAAGCTGGAGTCCGCAGCTGATTATGGATCAAGATGTGTGTTTTAATTGCACTACTTCTAGTTGTGAATCCCATTTTCTGACTAATGTAAGTAGGGTACTTCTGTAATCGGCGAATGCCATTGTTCACATGTTAGTAAAAGTATATGTTGGTGAATTAAGATATAGGCATACACGTTTAACGAAAACGCCGACATTCCGATTTCATCGAGAAACAGGCCATCACATGAATCAGTATTCTTTTTGCGCAACCTGCGTGTCAGTGAGATAGACTGTTGCACATTTTTACGTAGGACCGCATAACTTTTTCCAAAAACTAATGGTAGGTTTGTTTCGTGAGTTCTCCTGAATTTGTGGCCTTTACGTACACATTCTGTTGCCGTTTCGATGATTGGCTTATGACTTACTGGTTTCAAGGGCCGAATTTACCACTGACTTATTAGAGACCAACAAATACAGTTGTTACCAGTTTTCTAGTGTTAATCGCTGTCACTTGTGATGATAAAAGCAATTTTTAGTAATATTTGAAATAATTATATGTGTTGGCAGTAATTCCATTGTATTTCACAATGTCACAGAAATATTGGTGAGCGACAATAAAAAAGAGAAAAAATATAAGATTGGATTTGAACATGAGGTGCAAAAATTTGAAGCTGTTCTTCTAGGCACCGCATTCTGCCAACTGACTTGAATACACACTGCGCGAGTGGACTGATTAAGCAGGATAGAAACTTCGATCGTCATTGTCTCGGAAACTACTGAGAGTTGGCACCTCGGCCAAAATAGGTGCCCCATTACTGTTACCCATCTTCCACCGTCTCAAGTTTCGACTGTAACAGAGAGAGACCTACGGCGGGTTACCCTTGTAAGACTGGCGAACAATGCACGGGTACCGGGCGAACGAGGTGTTCCTAAGCCACCTCCTTCGTGAGCGGGCTGCACTTTCAGCTGATTCTTCTAGTTTATCTCAGTTTCGCATTCCTCAGACAAAGTTTTTATAATACTTATGGAAAAGACTTGCGGAAATGTGACACAAATATTAATGTATTAGCTTTTTTTGTGCGCAATGAATCATGGTGTTGCGCTTTAAACTCTCACAAAATAAGAGAACGTTTTGCAAATGATGTATGGTACATTTAACTGACTAGATCCAGCTAGCGAGTAATTTAATTTTATCTTCTCACACTGACCATTCAGGCTATTCAGCTTACGCTTCATCTTACTCACTTACTGCAATATACCAACTCTGCCTTTGTTGAAACAGTCATATAAAAAAGTTTAACTGAGTGCAAGTATCGCATAGTTTAGCTCATGCTCGCAACATTTTCACTTGTGAAAAAAGTACAAAAGCGCCACGCGTAAATTCAGATACTAAGGAAAGCACTGTAAATTTAGCGGAGTTGCCCCGCCATCGAATTTAATTATAGAGCAGGGAAGAATGTGTGCACAGTTTACAGCGAATTTACTGTTGCTGTTAAGGCTTAAAGTGTCAAGTCAAAACATTTATCTGCCATTGTTGCTTAATAATTATACTACTGGTTAATGGCTATTAAAATGGCAACACCTGGAATAAAATGAATAATGAAAAGTTTCTTACTGTTCGTATTCAGTATACTAGGAAGGATACATGATTAATAGGAAGGATACATGATTAAATTTGTACATGAATCATTTGTTGGAGAAGGGCGGGCGGCATTCAGGTTGCGACATTAAGTACACACAGCTGACACCTCTTTTAGGAACACCAGCTCTAACCCGATTGGGCGTCAAGTCGCGTTTAGCTTGGATTACATGTACCCATGCTTGATTCCAAGCTGCGTCATCTCTACACCAGAACAATTTTCGAATTGTTTATAGTTAGTGCTGTTTCTAGCTTCTCAGCCACCATAGTTTACGGTCTTTTTGGTCCCATCTTGAAAATTCCCGGCATCTATCACACATCCTCTAGGTTACCACCATACACATCTGTGATTTTCTTTCCATATTTGATCAGTGGATCTAGTTTTCATGACGTGGAAGCCAGAGCATACTAGTAGTCACACACTTGGACGTTGAAGGCTTTTCACTTCACCTGGTTCAGCACAGCGCCAGCACTACGTGTATGACAAAAACAAGCTGCGGAAGTCTGAGGGGCTCTGGAAGGTGAATATTCTGGCGGTCCAAGCAGAACACCCCTTGTCATCGGCGACTAGCTGGACCTCGGCTTTCCTATCGCCACACATTGCCCTTCCAGCATACAGACTTAGTGTTATTCTTCAAGAAGTTTGTACAACTTTCTTAAAAATAATTTGCAGGGAAATGTGGCAACTATCCTCGCTTGCACTGCTTTAACTTGTCGCAGCCTCTGCTTTGAATACCGCAACTGAGGAGACGTGGCTTATTCTAACTTCTGTGGCTACTGCACGAATCTTCGACTGTATGACGTTGATGGCGACAGAGCTGGAATTGGATTGTACAATGGATTCTACTTTCTTCGTCCCGCATTTGACAGATTGCATGTCCAACGCTTGTATTTTGTGTGCATGTGTGCATTAAGTGTGTCGTGTCAATTTTCATTCTGTTTACTCTTTCATGAGTGTGTTATGAGGTAGCTAATAAAAAGAAAAATCATTAATGCTTTACTTAAACTAAGGCACCGAGAGAGGCGGTGCAGTTAAAATTCTAGACTAATACTGAGGAGCAGCAAGAATCAAATTCCTGCGCAATAATTCCGAGTTTTTCCAGTGTTTCCTCCCATGGCCTTGTTCAGCCGGGTTAGTGTACCATTATCTTCAGTGACGTTGACACGAATGAGATGTTAAATTCTAACCACCCTGCTTATCAGACCAGGGCACCAGCTTCTTTTGCTGAAATGCGGCATTCTGGCTTATTTTTTGCTTCGAACTGAGGGAAACACGAAAAAGTGGTTGGAAATACTGGGAGGCGTTATATGTACTGAGAGTGACTCACTCTGTAGAATACGGTCTTCAGTAAATCCTTGTTGACCAAGAAATTACTTCTGTATCTCCTGTCTGGATCCTGTTTGATAACTGTTCAAGGTTGAGGGGCAGTGCTAAAGGATTACTACTCTCATGTAATCCTTTCATTTGATTTTACGGTTATTACTGTATCCCCTGCAGGCCTTCCTGCGTTTCGGTACGACAGCATTGTCCGCGAACAGCCTCATGGTGCGTCCTATGTCCTCCTCCGGATCTCGTGTGTACTCCAGGATCAGTATCTGCCCACGAATACGCCTTGGTCTGCTCCCGAAATTAGTTTTGCATCTGACGTTTTCATGCCGTTAATAACTAACCACGTGTTGAGTTTTATCTCCTAGAAAGTTGTGAATCAAGTCACAAAGCTGGTCCGATCCTACGTGAACTCGTATTTAGTTCACATGTCGTATAATACCTTGGTAAAACGTCACTTTTCCCCTTGAAATTATTTAAAAATACGCCAAGTGAAGTATAAAAATATGCAGCGAAGGAAACAAAAGAAAAATTCGGAGTAGGTATTAAAATCCATGGAGAAGAAATAAAAACTTGGAGGTTCGCCGATGACGTTGTAATTCTGTCAGAGACAGCAAAGGACTTGCAAGAGCAGTTGAACGGAATGGACAGTGTCTTGAAAGGAGGATATAAGATGAACATCAACAAAAGCAAAACGAGGATAATGGAATGTAGTCTAATTAAGTCGGGTGATGCTGAGGCAATTAGATTAGGAAATGAGACACTTAAAGTAGTAAAGGAGTTTTGCTATTTGGGGAGCAAAATAACTGATGATGTTCGAAGTAGAGAGGATATAAAATGTAGACTGGCAATGGCAAGGAAAGCGTTTATGAAGAAGAGAAATTTGTTAATATCGAGTATAGACTTAAGTGTCAGGAAGTCGTTTCTGAAAGTATTTGTATGGAGTGTAGCCATGTATGGACGTGAAAATATGGACGATAAATAGTTTGGACAAGAAGAGAATAGAAGCTTTCGAAATGTGGTGCTACAGAAGAATGCTGAAGATTAGATGGGTAGATCACATAACTAATGAGGAGGTATTGAATAGAATTGGGGAGAAGAGGAGTTTGTGGCACAACTTGACTAGAAGAAGGGATCTGTTGGTAGGACATGTTCTGAGGCATCAATGGATCACTAATTTAGTATTGGAGGGCAGCGTGGGGAGGTAAAAATCGTAGAGGGAGACCAAGAGGTGAATAAACTAAGCAGATTCAGGAGGGTGTAGGTTGCAGTAGGTACTGGGAGATGAAGAAGCTTGCATAGGATAGAGTTGCATGGAGAGCTGCATCAAACCAGTCTCAGGACTGAAGACCTCAACAACAACTACTACTACTACAACAACAACAACAATGCTGATGACTGAGTAAATATCCTGTAGAGCATCTACATTTACATGGATACTCTGCAAATCACATTTAAGTGCGTGACAGAGGGTTCATCCAATCACCTTCACAATTCTCTACTACTCCAATTCTCTGTTATTCCAGTTACGTATACTGCGAGGGAAAAACGAATACCTATATCTTTCCGTGCGAGCTCTGATTTCCCTTATTTTATCATGGTCATCGTTTCTCCCTATGTAGGTCGGCGTCAGTAAAATATTTTCGCATTCGGAGGAGAAAATTGGTGATGGAAATTTCGTGAGAAGATTCCGCCGCAACGAAAAACGCCTTTGTTTTAATGATGTCCACCCGAAATCTTGTATCATTTCCGCAACACTCTCTCACCTATATCGCGAAAATACAAATCGTGCTGCCCTTTTTTGTGCTTCTTCGATGTATTCCTTCATTCCTATCTGGTAAGGATTCCACAGCGCGCAGCAGTATTCTAAAAGAGGACGGTCAAGCTTAGTGTAGGTAGTCTACTTAGTAGATCTGTTACATTTTGTAAGTGTCCTGCCAATAAAACGCAGTCTTTGGTTAGTCTTCCCCACAAGTTTTTGTATGTGTTCTTTCCAATTTAAGATGTTCGTAATTGTAATTCCTATATATTTAGTAGAATTTACGGCTTTTATATTTGACTGTTTTATCGTGTAACCGAAGTTTAACGAGTTCCTTTTAGCTCTCATGTGGGTGACCTCACCCTTTTCGTTCTTTAGTGCCAATTGACAATTTTTGCCTCATACATATATCTTTTCTAAATCGTTTTGCAATTTGTTTTGATCTTCTGATGACTTTGCTAGTCGATAAACGACGCATCTGCAGATAACGTTAGTCATCTTCTTTGATGAAGGAATTTCGGAAGGCTGCGTTTAGTAGTTCTGCTTTGACAGCACTGTCTTCGATAGAGAAGGCTTTGATTGTGTTTTGCCGCTAGCATACTTCACGTATGACGAGAATATCTTTCTATTTTCTGCCAGGTTTCGAGACAAAGTTTCGTTGTGGAAACTATTAAAAATATCTCGCATCGAAGTCCGCGCCAAATTTAGAGCTTCTGTGAAAGATCACCAGTCTTGGGGATTTTGCGTCCGTTTAAATTTGGCAAGTCATTTTCATAGCTTCTGCAACGGTGTTCTGCCCCGTTTTGTGTACCAAGGGTGATCAGTTCTGTCATTTGTTAATTTATTTGGTATAAATTCTCAATTGCTGCCGATACTATTTCTTTGAATTCAAGCTGCATCTGCTCTATAGTACATAGTTAATTTGGAAAGAGTGGAGATTGTCCCTCAAAAGTCTCAAATGAATTTTTATCTTCTTTTTTGAATAGGTATATTTTTCGCTTATTTTTGGAGGATTTGGGGATTACAATATTAAATGTCTCTACTACAACCCTGTATACGTTTTGATGCTCGTTATTAGCTCAGGAATATTTGTTGCTAAGAGGTCAAGTGTGTCTCCACACCCGTTTACTATTGGCGTAGGCTCATGAACTAACTGCTCGAAATAATTTTAAGAGAATGTGTTTAGCACAATTTCGGCTGATGTTTTTGCGTACCTCCGGAATTAAACATGTAGTTTTGCCAACATATCGAGGGTAAATTAAAGTCACCACCAACTATAATCGTGTGAGTCGGGTACGTGTTTGAAATAAAGTTTTCTTTGAACCTTTCAGCAATTGTATCGTCTGAATTGGGTGGTTGGTAAAAGGATCCAGTTATTATTTAGGTATTTAGAACTAATAAAGTGAGGGTATTTATCGAAGATGGACTGTTGCCAGCAGCACACATCGTATTGGTAGGTATCTTTTTATTTCAATAACTGGTAGAATCTTATTGATTATGTGTTTCAGATGAACATCACCTATTCATAAATTTAGTATCATAAGTAAAACTTAAACAACAACAGCTAAGGCAGTGGTCACTTTGTCATCAGAGAGTAGATTTTTCTTTGACGGAAGAAAAATGCACAGTTGCTTGGGAAGTCGATGTTTCGCTTTCAAACTCCTCTGCGATGTGCATGTGTGAACAGGACTGATTACATCAGCGTGTACCTCAAATACATGAACGTATTTTAGTCCACCTCAAAATACCTGCTGACAAAATGTGTCTTAGTTATTTCAGCTCCACGTCCCGCATTATGCTGGCACGCAGATCGAGGAGAATATATACGTTGGCAGTGAGCCTATTTTTAAAGGCTTGTTGGACTTCAAGAGCTGTCGCAAGATGCAGAATAAGGTTCTCAATGAAGACTAATGCGACCCACACGCGCTTCTGTGTTTCGCTGCCAAAGTCAGCTTGTGAGATCACAACACTGCAATGTAAACAAACAAAAATTCGTATCTCCTTTCTGTACGGGTACCCTTTCTCAAAGGCAAGTACATGCTTTTACTCTATCAGTAAACTGCTTTTATTGGCGTCCACAATAGGAAAGGGTGCTATTCGAGTGGATAAATAAATTTTATTCACGGCTTGTGATTTTGTAGCCTTCTACAGGAATGCTTCTATTGACGGATGGGAAACTGAAGGCGTAAAAGTAAAAGTGTTTTAGGAGTACTACTGATAACAATATGTATTACTGACCCAGTGGATAACGTCAGAAATTCCATGAGGCTTATCGCGGGTGATGCTGTATTATAAGGAGTCGGAACGCTATTAAGCTGTAGCAAACAGCAGCAAGACCTGCTGAGTATCGACGCTTGGCCCAGATATTTGTCAGTCGATCCTCAACATAAAGAAATTTAACGTGTCTTGCGTAATTAGGTAGGAAGGCGCATTGTTCTGTGACTACACGATTGCAAAACGATCATTAGGAACAGTCACATGCATTAATTACTTGGCGTATGGGAGCGACCACATAAAACTATTCGCAATAAAGGCAGGTGATCGATTTGCAAAGAAAAAGCATTTTTACGTTTTACTTCTAAATTAGACTTCGTTGTCTGTATGACTGTTTACATCATTGGGAGTGTGGCAGAAAATATTTGTTGCACCACAGGTAATGACTGTCAAACCAAAACAGATTTTAATGAATAGTACGAAAACTGATTATTTCGTCTTATTCGCAAAAAGGTTACTAATTACTTTAATGTTCCCAGAATGAATGTTTCACTCTGCAGAGGATTGTGGGCAGTTCAGAAACTTCCTGGCAGATTATAGCTCTGCAGTCAGTCAGAGTAACTTCGTACTACTTTTTTTCCAATTTTTGAAAATGCCGAACACAACATAAGTTACACACTAAACAGACATTGTTGCCACTTCTATACTAGCTGATGGTTTGGGAAGGAGAAAACTATGCCCTGTTGCGAAATTATGCCCTATTGCAGTAAAATTTCTGTCTTAATACTGGTACGAAGTTACACAGTCTCTTACGGTACCTATACACATGGTATTTTTCCTTTATCTAATGATCTGGGTAAATATGGATCATGCCAGAAGCAATATGAGGTACAAAACTCTGTTAGTTCAGTATTGCAATTTTACTTTGAAATATCAAATGTCTCTGAGCACTATGGGACTTAACATCTGAGGTCATCAGTCCCCTAGAATTTAGAACTACTTGAACCTAACTGACCTGAGGACATCACACGCATCCATGCCCGAGGCAGGATTCGAACTTGCGACCGTAGCAGGTGCGCGGTTCCGGACTGAAGCGCCTAGAACCGCTCGGCCACCGCGGCCGGCCTTTGAAATATCAGCCGGCCGCGGTGGTCTAGCGGTTCTAGGCAATCAGTCCGGAACCGCGCGACTGCTACGGTCGCAGGTTCGAATCCTGCCTCGGGCATGGATGTGTGTGATGTCCTTAGGTTAGTTAGGTTTAAGTTGTTATAAGTTCTAGGGGACTGATGACCACAGATGTTAAGTCCCATAGTGCTCAGAGCCATTTGAACCATTTGAAGTATCAGTATATTTGTATGGTCCTGGCATTGTCGCTAGAAACTCTCTTCAGAGCCAGTGAAATTAAATAATAATCACAAGACTGAAAGCTTGTCTGAAGGTGGAAAGCGAACCGAAATACGAACTAGAACCGACAGAGTTAATAAAGCTGTAACTTTTAGTACAAAATAATGCAAGTAGGTGGACAGCAACCATTTAAAACTAAAGTAGAAAATGGTACAAAGATATCCTGACTGGTAAAATGTTACCCTGATTGATTATATGGTATGCCAACCGAGTAGTGCTTCCTTGCGACTGGCGAGCGAGACACGCCCAGATTCAGTGTTCCTCACTCATTTTTCATCTTCAATTTGCAGGTTCATTGAGCAACTATGAGCTAACTAGGAAAAAATTAAATTTTTCCCTTTTGTATCGTTCCGATGATTTTTGCAGATAATTTATTTTTCTTCATAAATACCTATTAACATTCCCCGCAACGGAGCTAATTAACATGTGAACATTTCTTTTCTTCTCGCTTTTGCCAGCGGAACTAAAAAAAAAGAATCATTGTTAGGAGACACAGAGCAGCGGCTGCAGGACGTCCTGAATCTTCCCTTACTACCTCTGGTCGGCGTGGCGGGGGCAGTGAGCGCCAATTTTGTAGCCACTACGGACGAACTTGACACACACACACACACACACACACACACACACACACACACTGAGAAATTGAGTCTGACGGGCGGTGTACTGGGGCAGCCGGACAGCTGACCGGTTGCCTTAGTGGGCAGAGAATCTGCCTAGTAAGCGTGAGATACGGATTCGATTACCGGTACGGCACAAATTTTCAACCTTTCTCATTGATTTCATTCAGTGCCAGTATCTGTAATTCCTTTGTGTCTTACTTCATAGTGGCTGCTGGATAAAACTGATGTCTGCTCTTTCGGACATGTCCAAAGCAACAAACCTCTATTTCCCAGTCCTTGTGTCTAGTTGACGATATATTCATACAAACTGTCAACAGGTGTCCGTATGATTGCGTTCTGCACGGAAGATGGCATTCCGGTGAACGGACAACCACGCCAACGATGACGTCAGGGCACCTACCAAAAGGGGCAGTGTTTGCCGGATAGCCCCACACCCACAATCGCTGTGTGCACAGTCACAGGCGGTGCTATATGGCACAGAGAAGACGCCTGCTGCGGAGGGCCACAGAACGAATGGAAGCAGGACAGTCGCAAGCTGATGTGACTCAACGGCTCTGTTTTTTTCTCGGATGAGGAGGCAGTTTATAGAGACCGAAATTGTATCCCGAAGACCAGGGCACGGCCGACCACGTGCGACATCTGAGACAGAGGACCATTATTTCGCTGTAAGGGCAAGACGTGCCACCTTAGTACTGCACTGCAAGTGGCATCTGGCCTCGCAGTACCCACTGGACGTGTTGTGTTGAGGCAAGCGGTGTGCAGAAGGCATCGGCAGAGTGGCCTTTATTGTCGGAGACTTGATGTATGTGTACCTCTGACGCGTCTTCACACAAGCCGTCAACAAGTCAGCTGGGCGGTCGAACAGTGGGCCAGTGTTGTTTTCACAGGTGAGTCCCGATTTGGTCTGGAGAGTGATTCTCGGCGGATCCACATCTGGAGGGAACGTGAAAAACTATTTCGGGACCCAAACATTGTGGAAAAATGCCGATATCGGGGAGAGTCACTAATGATGTGGGCCAGGATTGCGCTGACCACTAGAACAGATCTTCGTGAAACTGTACACCGAGCGAGGTGGCGCAGTGACTGGCACACTGGACTCGCATTCGGGAGGACGACGGTTCAATCCCGCGTCCGGCCATCCTGATTTAGGTTTTCCGAGATTTCCCTAAATCGGTCCAGGCAAATGGCGGGATGGTTCGTTTGAAAGGGCACGGCCGACTTCCTTCCCCGTCCTTCCCTAATCCGATGAGACCGATGACCTCGCTGTTTGGTCTCCTTCCCCAAACAACTCAACCGATCTCGTGAAACTGTACGGCTAAATGGGCAAAGTTTAACTGGAGTCAGGTATCGTGATGAGATCTTGGGACCTCATGTGCGGTTGTTGCGATGTGCTGTGGGCTCAGTTTTTGTACTGATGGACAATAATGTTTGGCCTCATAGAGCACGGCTTGTCGATGTTTTCTTGGAAACGGAAGATATTGCTCGCACGGAGGGCCTGCTCGCTCTCTCGATTTGAATCCTATAGAACGTGTCTGGGATGCTCTATGGAAATCGGTCGCGTCAATCAGCATGCACCAACCACTTTCCAAGACTTGCGAGCAGCTCTGCGGGAAGAATGGGCATTATTGCCTTAACGTGAGACTGACGACATCGTTCACGGCATACCCCGACGTTGTCTGGTCTATATTGCTGCCAGAGTTGGTCACATCCCATACTGAGCACATTAACCAGTTGTCGGAATGTGTGTGCAAATCCGTTAAACTGGAAAACAGCAGAGCATTTTTGTCTACCGTTAAGAATATTGCAGGGTATTCTCTACATCGTTTCTACTGTATCATCGCCTGTTTATATTGTTCTGTGGCAAAATATACACGACATTGCAAAATTTCTGTTCGTTGCTATAATTTTGGACACTAGTGTATGTAAAATAAAAATGACCTAACTTCGTAATAATATACTGAATCACGAAGTGTAGCACATTTTGACGTTACCTGTCACTGCGTAAAGCAGTACAACTGTAAATACCGGTGTCAACAATCGTGTGTGACACTACAATAAAAACATTGCACAGATAAGCTATGGAACTGACACTTCCTATTTCAGTGACAGGAAACGACCTCACGCCACCCCATCTGCCAGACTGCGGCTGCGTCTTGGGCGCAAACACTCAGTAAAAATGTAAATGTCGTGTGACTAGGGCCTCTCGTCGGGCAGACCATTCGCCGGGTGCAAGTCTTTCGATTAGACGTCAGTTCGGCTACTTGCGCGTCGATGGGGATGAAATGATTATGACAACACAACACCCAGACCCTGAGCGGAGAAAATCTCCCACCCAGCCGGGAATCGAACCCGGGCCCTTAGTGTTGGCATTCTGTCGTGCAGAGCACTTAGCTATCGGGGGCGGACAAACATTCAGTGGGGACAGTAGTGTTGCGTGTTCAGCAGTGTGCTGCGCGGAGTGACTGCGCCATATCACACGGACTGCGCGCCCTCTCCCGCAGGAGGTTTGAGTCCTCTCTTGGGCATGTGTGTGTGTGTGTGTGTGTGTGTGTGTGTTGTTCGTAGTTTAGTAGTGTGTAAGTCTAGGGACCGATGACCTCAGCAGTTTGCTCCCTTAGGAATTCGCACACATTTGAACATCAGAAGTGTCTACGCGTTTGCGACCAGTGGGACTCACAGAATGTTCCGCCCCGTATCTTCTCAACAGGCTTTTTATTTGTTTATTTATTCCAAGTATCTGTCTTGCGTTTTGATCGCTAGTGAATCCTGCAACATACATAACGGTAGACAAAAAGTTCTGGATTTTCCCGGTTTAACGGATTTATACACACACACACACACACACACACACACACACACACACACATTCCGACAACTGGTTAATGTGCTCAATATGGAGTGTGACCACCTCTGGCAGCAATATAGGAATGTAGGACCCAGAACGTTAGCGGGAGAGGATCAGAACACGCGAGAGGCCGGCTTTGGCCGTGCTGAAGCCCAGCGGTGTTGTAGCGAAGTGGGAGAGGACGGAGGCGCAGTTCCGTTCCGACTGGCTGCCTCGCCAGAGCCACCTGTTGCTCGCAGTCCTGTCTTCCCCCACCCGTGGCCCGTTGCGATGTAATTGCAGCCCGCGGCAGCCTCGGCAGCGAGGCAAGGCCGATGGCTGTGACTGCCCGGGACAGGTGCGACTACAGCACAGCGTGCGTAACCGTGCGCACGGTCAGATTAGTGCTCTGCCTAATGATGCGCGTGCGTGCTGCGACCGGCTTTCGAGTTATTCTAGTTTCTGTGTGTGTGTGTGTGTGTGTGTGTGTGTGTGTGTGTGTGTGAGAGAGAGAGAGAGAGGTTTTATCACAATTGTTAGGAGTATCCTTTAAAGTATGTGAATCCCTCGACAGTCTCGTGACTAATAAAAAATGAAGACTTGCTTTCACCGCGTTGAATGTTAAATGCGATGCTCACTTGTTTCACACACTTTATCCACGCTCTCCTTGAAGTCCTTGACACGGTTGTTGCTGGTGGCTGTACTTCAGTCGATAAAAATCAAACGTTAATAAAATGTAAATGTCGTGTGACTAGCGCCTCCCGTCTGGTAGACCGTTCGCCGGGTGCAAGTCTTTCGATTTGAGGCCACTTCGGCGACTTGTGCGTCGACGGAGATGAGATGAAGACAACACAACACCCAGTCCGTGAGCGTAGAAAATCTGCGACCCAGCCGGGAATCGAACCCGGGCCCTTAGGATTGACATACTGTCGCGCTGACCACTCAGCTACGGGAGGCGGACAAAATCAAAGGTATTCAAACGGCACTAACAACTTTTCCTCGCCGCCAACTTGGTTAGTGCCCAATACCGAGTATAGCATGTCGTCTGCGTTTGTGTACGAAACCAGATGCGAGACGCGAAGTTAGACACACAAAACAAGGCCTCACCACAGCGGAGGCAACACAGAATGGCAACAATGTGACAGCGTACACAACATTTTACGTTGCTTTAAGTTGGTTGCGACTCGATATAAGTGAATATCGGACCAAAGACTTACTTCGGGAACCGCACGGGAATAGCCGAGCGGCCGGCCGAAGTGGCCGTGCGGTTAAAGGCGCTGCAGTCTGGAACCGCAAGACCGCTACGGTCGCAGGTTCGAATCCTGCCTCGGGCATGGATGTTTGTGATGTCCTTAGGTTAGTTAGGTTTAACTAGTTCTAAGTTCTAGGGGACTAATGACCTCAGCAGTTGAGTCCCATAGTGCTCAGAACCATTTTTTTTTGAATAGCCGAGCGGCCTAAGGCGCTGCAGTCATGGACTGTGCGGCTGGTCCCTGCGGAGGTTCGAGTCCTCCCTTCGGCATGGGTGTGTGTGTTCGTCCTTAGGATAATTTAGGTTAAGTAGTGTGTAAGCTTAGGGACTGATGACCTTAGCAGTTAAGTCCCATACGATTTCACACACTTACTTCGGAATTTTATCCATTCTGCTACTCCCCATCAGCCTCCTGGAGTGCGGGATTAGTATCTAGGGAACGGGTTACTCAGACGACCGTGTAAATTTTGTCTTCCGAATTTCCGAAAGAAATTCAATGCCGTATCACATTCTCGATTGCGGAATATGGGAAGCTGTGTCGCCATCGTCGTCCCCGCCCACACTCTACCCGTTCAATTTTTGACCGATTTAATTCACTGCTTACGTGGAGGTGGATGCTCAACAGAAGTAACACTAGCTGTGCTCCAGTGAAGCCTAATAAAACTGTTAATGTTTTGAGTATAAATAAGCGACACATCATGTCGGATCACCAATATTCAGATTACTCGCTGACAGTGCTGAAGCCCTATGGAAAGCATCGTGGCAGAATGGTGGTTAGGAAACGGAGAACGATTTCGCTGGTTTTATCGCTTGAGCCGCTGAATGCGAATAAAATGAAAAAAAAAAAATGAGAACCAAAAGAAAGAACACAGCAGTATCCTTTTGCAATAGTAGGATTACAGGCAGTAATCTTTTGGCATTTGGCTCATCGTTTAGGGTGAGGCTACATGGAACGGGGAAGGAACGCGTGAAATAACAAGTAGCTTACGAGGGCGTGCTAAAAAATAATGCCTCGGAAATTTTTTATGTGAAAACCTTTAAAGCCTTTTAAATGAAGCAAACGTTATTAGCATTCGACATGTAATTCTTCAGGCTTTCCCGGCGATCTTATGACATCTTGGGTTGTCGGCTGTTCTGCCGGATATCAGCGTCGTACTTGCACGA
Source organism: Schistocerca americana (assembly GCF_021461395.2). NCBI lineage: Eukaryota > Metazoa > Arthropoda > Insecta > Orthoptera > Acrididae > Schistocerca > Schistocerca americana. Next base: position 243,770,969 of record NC_060126.1, on the reverse strand, counting down.
TATTTCGGTAGCGTAGCTCGTTACCTTCATCAGGTGCGACCTGAGACTACTCCTCGAGTGGACCTGGTCCAGGGGGAAGGCCACAGGCATAAATACTGGACGAGGTCCACTCGAGGAGTAGTCTCAGGCCGCACCTGATGAAGGTAACGAGCTACGCTACCGAAATATCGTGCAAGTACGACGCTGATACCCGGCAAAACACCCGACAACCCAAGCTGTCAACATTCTACATCTTTATTCTTCGTGTCTACATATTTATTTCTCAACATAATTACCGGTTTGATTTTGTTGAGGAAGCCACAACCTCACTTCCGCTTGAAGCGCTTCACCACTATCAAAGTGGAGCCCTCGAAGGTGTTCCTTAAGTTTTGGAAACATGTGAAAATCGGATGAAGCCAGGTCGGGACTGTATGATGGATGATCGGTGACAACGAACCTAAGGCGTCGGTTTGTTGCAGAAGTGCAGCACTCGTACGTAGTCCGGCACTGTCATGATGAAGGGGAGGGTGCCCAGTGAGTGGACAAACTCTTCGGATACGAGACTCGATTACTGCACGCTGCTTCTGACTCGCTGACATAGTTACAGTTCCGCTACACATCGCCACACTACGATTCGGAGCCCTCTGGCGACAGAGGACTGCAAATATGTTTACGTGAAGTATAAGTATGTAGAATATTTATTATGTTTCTTTTGTTTAAAAAGATTTAAAGGTTTTCACATAAAAATACGTAGGCATTACTTTTCAGCACAATCTGGTAAATTTATTGTGAGAATTCTGAGGGAATGCATAGGGCATCCTTGGAGGAAATTGCGCACAAGACGTAGGTGCGACAGGTTTAGAAAACCGTTCTAGGGCCTCTAGTCCACATCAACCGGAGGTGACGATAGATACTGAAAGAACTCGGAGGCGTGGTGCTAGGATAGTCTTGGTGCAGTCCGTCTGAAAGTGTAATACAAAAGGAATGCTATATTCTCGTAATACTTCGCGGAAATTTAGAGGACCATATTAGAGGAAGACTGTGCAACACTTCTGTTAACTCCATGGCGTGTGGGACAGGCAGATGAAACGAGACGTATGGAAAAAAAGTAAGTAAGAAGTAACTTTATTATTTCAGTTGTAATCCTCATGAGTGTTAATACGAGGGTTGGAACTTTAATAGTGGTTACTATTTATTTACAGCTCGTAGAAAATAGATATGTGTTTCAAAGTTTTAGTGACCTTCAAAGTAGTCACCAGCATTGTGTATAACCCGTTGCCAGCGATGTGGAAGTCGTAGGATACTCTTAGCAGTGCCAGTTGTATTGCCCGACGAATTTGTAGCAGTTCTGAAGCAAATACCGTGAAGTGTTTCCTTCAGTTTAGAAATCGAGTTGAACGTACGAGGGCTTAAGTCAGGGGAGTGCAGTAGGTGGTACAGCACTCAGCAGCCCCATCAGTCAAACAAATCAGTAACAGGTTGCACTGTACGTGCTTGAACACTGTCCTGCAAAATGATGGTCAGGTCCTGCAGATCACTCCTGTCTCTATGCTGTTCATTTTTGGAACACAACCTACGACCAGCTTACAGACAGAAGTGATGGCACTTTCTGCAAGAACTGACTATCATTTTGCAGGACAATGCTCAAGCACGTACAGGGCAAGCTGTTACTGATTTGTTTGACTGATGGGGGCTGCTAAGTGCTGTACCACCCACTGAGCTCCCCTGACTTAAGCCCTCGTGAGTTCAACTCGATTTCTTAACTAAAGGAAACACTCAACGGCATTCGCTTCAAAACTGCTACAAATTCGTCGGGCAATACAACTGGCACTGCTAAGAGTATCCTACGACTTCCACATCGCCCGCAACGGGTTATACACAATGCTGGTGACTACTTTGAAGGTCGGTAAAACTTTCAAGCCGGCCGAAGTGGCCGAGCGGTTCTAGGCGCTTCGGTCTGGAACCGCGCGACTGCTGCGGTCGCAGGTTCGAATCCTGCCTCGGATGTCTGTGATGTTGGGTTGGTTTGAGGGAGGAGACCAAACAGCGAGGTCATCGGTCCCATCGGATTAGGAAAAAAGTCGGCCGTGCCCTTTGAAAGGAACCATCCCGAGTCTGTGATGTCCTTAGGTTAGTTAGGTTTAAGTAGTTCTACGTTCTAGGGGACGGATGACCTCAGATGTTAAGTCCCATAGTGCTGACAGCCATTTGAACCATTTGAAAACTTTGAAACGCGCATCTATTCTGTACGAGCTGTAAATAGATAGTTGCCACTATTAAAGGTGCAAACCTCGTACGTATATCCCACTGTGAGACAAGATGATCAATGTCTACATGGAAAATGTGTGCCGTTACCTGCGAAACCAAGATTGTACCGAGGCGAGCAATTCTTCGAAGCGGGCGTACGTGTTGGCAAGGCTGTTTCGACTACGGTGTAGAAGTTTCGCTGGGAAGCTCTTACACATTATCTATAGCTTCTCGATCTCTACCCATGCGGCTTCCATATTTTTGGAGCCCTGAAGACAGACATTCGTAGCAGCCGATTTGCATCAGACGAAAAGGCGACGGACACCTGGGTACAATCATGGTTCTGTAGGCAACCACAACCATTTTTGCATGAAGGCTTTCGACCGTCTCGTCTCATAGTGAAATAAATGTATTAACGCCGATTGCGTTTGAAACAATGAACAATTCACTTCCTTTTTTCCGTCCGTCTTATTTTCATTTGAGTGCCGCCCCTTGTACATCTCGCATTTGGTCCCGGAATACTATAGGGTCATATAAAACTGTAATTTTTCTGTTGCAGCATACGAATAGACTGAACGTGAGTAATACAGGTACCGATTATCATCTGCCCTGCGCAGCACAATGGCTTACGATGTATGAATGAATGTAGTTGTGTTGCAGCCTACGATGAGCAGGATGGATATGTTTTACAGTTATTATTATTAAAAATGGAACATTTACAGAAAACCTGTCATTAACTATACTTTTAAGGACAGTGGTTGCAGTCATATCAGTGTATAGGTTTTGTGATAATGCTCGGGCATAACCGAAATGCACTAACTCTGCCAACAACCTCAAGAAAGCAACCGACGGACGACGTGTGGCAATATATTCGCTTCTGAGGCTATCTCGCCATTCAGAAGGAAGAACGTTGAACCTGAATGTAGTCGGTGCGCCGTTTTCTCTGTAACAACGAGTACCGCGAACGCAGTGTGTCTCAGCGGTTGACGACCGCGTTTGAGGAATGGGGACAACGAACTGCGTGCGTCTCGTGCAATGCGGGAAAGCTACCTGGTGCAGCGTGCCGCAGCCGCCAACTGCTGGAAAGCTGGCGGCTGTGCTGGTACACCTCACCTGCACACCCTCCACAACTCCGTCTACCAAGTTCATCTCACAGGGGGTGAAGACGCACCGTGTGACCAGAGAAGCACGTGTCGTTCCATCCTGTTTACAGGCGTCAGTAAATCTGTAAATTGGAACATTGAGTAAACAAAGCTTGTCGTGGGTATCTAGGTGAAAAGGAAGGGCCGAGCCGCAATCATAACAGTGGAAGTAAATTGACGAAAAATATTCTCCATTTAAGATTTACTAACGAACAGGAAAACGAATCTTAAGGCCGTTCAGATAGGGAGGAAATAGCACACAGATATTCATTATCACGTTTCACATTTGATAAAGACTTTTATTAAAAATAAAAATTATAAAGTGACGTCAAGGTCGCTACTAGAAAGTTGAGACGAACGACGGAAAGAAATACTCAGTAGTGAGGAGCGGCAGTGCGGTTTACCTTGCCCGTAGCCGCGCGGGAATAGCCGAGCGGTCTGCGGCGCTGCAGTCATGGACTGTGCGGTTGGTCCCGGCGGAGGTTCGAGTTCTCCCTCGGGCATGGGTGTGTGTGTGTGTTTGTCCTTGGGATAATTTAGGTTAAGTAGTGTGTAAGTAAGTTTAGGGACTGATGACCTTAGCAGTTAAGTCCCATAAGATTTCACACACATTTGAACATTTTTCGTACTGACATCAACAGGTTTGGCTGCAGCAAGAAGAACATTACTCTGCGCAGACTCACATGATGTACAACGCTTTCTCATGCAGCTTATTCTGTGCTAATCTACACTAATGGCCACTAAAATTGCTACACCACGAAGATGACGCGCATACAGACGCGAAATTTAACCGACAGGAAGAAGATGCTACGATATTCAAATGATTAGCTTTCCAGAGCATTCACACATGGTTGGCGCCGGTGGCGAAACCTACAACGTGCTGACATGAAGAAACTTTCCAACCGATTACTCATACACAAACAGCAGTTGACCGGCGTTGCCTGGTGAAACGTTGTTGTGATGCCTCGTGCAAGAGGGAGACTTGATAAAGGTCGGATTGTAGCCTATCGCGATTGCGGTTTATCGTATCGCGACATTGCTGCTCGCGTTGGTCGAGATCCAATGACTCTTAGCAGAATATGGAATCGGTGGGTTCAGGAGGGTAATACGGACCGCCGTGCTGGATCCCAACGGCCTCATATCACTAGCAGTCGAGATGACAGGCATCTTATCCGCATGACTGTAACGGATCGTGCAGCCACGTCTCGATCCTTGAGTCAACAGATGAGGACGTTTACAAGATAACAACCATCTGCACGAACAGTTCGACGACGTTTACAGCAGCATGGACTATCCACTCGGAGACCATGGCTGCGGTTACCCTTGACGCTGCATCACAGGCAGGAGCGCCCGCGATGGTGTACTCAACGACGAACCTGGGTGCACTAATGGCTAAACGTCATTTTTTCGGATGAATCCAGGTTCTGTTTACAGCATCATGATGGTCGCATCTGTGTTTGGCGTCATCGCGATGAACGCACGTTGGAAGCGTGTATTCGTCATCGCCATGCTGGCGTATCACCCGGCGTGATGGTATGGGGTGCCATTGGTTACACGTCTCCGTGGTCACCTCTTGTTCACATTGAGGGCACTTTGAACAGTGGAAGTTACATTTCAGACGTGTTACGACCCGTGGATCTACCCTTCACTCGATCCCTGCGAAACCCTACATTTCAGCAGGATAATGCACGACCGCATGTTGCAGGCACTGTACGGGTCTTCATGGATACAGAACTTGTTCGACTGCTGCCCTGGCCAGCACATTCTCCAGATCTCTCACCAACTGAAAACGTCTGGTCAATGGTGGCCGAGCAACTGGCTCCACACAATACACCAATCACTACTCTTGATGAACTGTGGTATCGTGTTGAAGCTGCATGGGGAGATGTACCTATACACGCCATTCAAGCTCCGTTTGACTCAATGCCGAGGCGTATCAAGGCCGTTATTACGGCCGGAGGTGGTTGTTCTGGGTACTGATTTCTCAGGATCTATGCACCCAAATTGCGTGAAAATGTAATCACAAGTCAGTTCTCGCATAATATATTTGTCGAATGAATACCCGTGTATCATCTGCATTTCTTCTTGGTGTAGCAATTTTAATAGTCAGTAGTGTATTTTCTGCAGCCATAACCTGGTTGGATTAATTTTACATCAATCTGTTAGGCATTATTTTTAATATCAACTGATATTTTAGCGTGTTATTTCAAACTAATTAGGCGTACTTACTTCAGAGTTTCCTGCCCTGCTGCATACACCGCCGGCCGAAGTGGCCGTGCGGTTAAAGGCGCTGCAGTCTGGAACCGCAAGACCGCTACGGTCGCAGGTTCGAATCCTGCCTCGGGCATGGATGTGTGTGATGTCCTTAGGTTAGTTAGGTTTAACTAGTTCTAAGTTCTAGGGGACTAATGACCTCAGCAGTTGAGTCCCATAGTGCTCAGAGCCATTTGAACCATTTTTTGCTGCATACACCAAATAACGGAAACATTACGCTTTTCCTTTGCATTGATGATGTATTTTATCAGATAAGTAAGATCGGAAAATTGATAATCTATTTGACAAGCATCATAGACCTGGAAAATAAATAATATGAGCGTTCAAGATTATGTTTGTCTGGCTTTGGTATCAGAGGGGTTTCTGAAAATGTAATAACATCTTTATTCTCATCGAGAAATGCACTTTATGTTGTAGTGCCAATGTGTGTTTCACTGCGGCATGCGTGTCATATTATGCCCAAGATGTGAGACTTATCGGAACAAGCAGGCGAGTTCAGTCTTGCCTGTGCCTGGCTAACTCGCTTGTGACACTTGACAGAAGTTTCGATTGTGGAAAAAAAAATTGAAACTTCGTTGAAATGTTGCACACATGCAAGCGCTTTGAAATAAAGTAATCACACCATTCAAGCAACTTTTTGGATAAACTTCGCGCATAAAAATTGAATCGTTTGAATGGTTTTGAACACCCTTTAAAATACAGTGAAATATTGTGTGTTACACCTTTTACGTAATTTTTGGATAAATTCATGTATGTGTGTGTGTGTGTGTGTGTGTGTGTGTGTGTGTGTGATGCACTTTATTTATTTACTTATATATCAATTGAAACAACATTCTGAACAGGCTGCCTATTTTAATACCATGCTGTGATTGATTGGAAAGGGGGACAGGAGTACATTGTGCAACTGAGTTAGCTTCATTGATTCTTTTAAAATTATTTTATTTGTTGCTTGAAACTACTTTTTGATTGACTGTCTCATTGTAACACTACTCTGCTATTGGGTAGATGGGGCGGAGAGGAGGGGGGAGGGAAGGGATGGGGTGGGAATACAGCACAACTGTGCTCTGTAGTTTTAAATTTCCTGCCATCGTCATCTTGGATTTTTAAATTATTCTATCTTGATGACGTCATTGGCCCCCGCATGTAGGCAACGCAGCAGGCAAAGGCCAAAGCGAGAACGTCATAGCCAGTACTGCATACTGTCTGTTGGTCGTTCCCAAATGCAGTAGTGCAGCGTTGCTTATGGACACATCAATATTGGTGCGACAATTATTTTCATGCGAGCCACAAGCCTTTGAGATTTCACTGATAATTCTGTGAACAGACTGTGTAATTTCGGAACCACATTTGGAGTACGTAAGACCCGAGAATGCAAATGGTAGCGCTACTGATGTACCATCGTAATACGAGCCAACGCGAGAAATGTTAATGCTAATATGTGGACGGAAATAACTGATGACCCTTCTGTCTATCCTAGTTTGTTATACTGACTTTCATGCGGTTGGTCAGTGTTTTAATAATATGAAGGACGTACCACCAACAAGTGTTTGCGACTTTGTTAAATGCACTCAATGGTTTCTTATATGTAGAAACGACACAGGCACGGGATTTAAAACAGTCCGACTATTGCGCCAAAAATTGTTCCTCTAGACATTGCTTGTAACAGAGCGTACCTTCAAACCATTGTGCTGCTGAGGATAAGCGTAGGGCCCGTACCGGACAGCCGTAATATTTTTTTTGACAAGTCCTACTATGCAGCCAATGTCAACATTTTAGTCATGAAGTTCCTCAAACATTTGTCGTGCCCGCATCTCGTGGTCGTGCGGTAGCGTTCTCGCTTCCCACGCCCGGGTTCCCGGGTTCGATTCCCGGCGGGGTCAGGGATTTTCTCTGCCTCGTGATGGCTGGGTGTTGTGTGCTGTCCTTAGGTTAGTTAGGTTTTAGTAGTTCTAAGTTCTAGGGGACTTATGACCACAGCAGTTGAGTCCCATAGTGCTCAGAGCCATTTGAACCATTTTTTGAAACATGTGTCGTATTTACGTAACGACCATATCATACATGATAACCAGTCTTAGATTCAGTTATCTATGTCAAGAGACTGCAAATTGATTGCCTCCATAGCTGATAACCATTTGTGGGAGACGGGGGAAAAGCGGGTGTATCATCGAACTGCGACGCTTTCATTGCCAGAGTTTCATGTTAACAAAAATTACAACATAATTACTTCTAGCCGATCTTTTTAGAAGCTAGGGAGGGCATGCTCACTGACTTATTACAGGATGTCGTGTGCAAAATGTTTTGTAAAAGTCCCAGTTCACGTTGCACTTGGCGATTTAGGTCTATTTATGACCGTGGTGATGGTGTCTAAGTAGTACCTGCTCGGTTCAGCGGAGAGAACAAGTTTGTGTCGGCGTATAATGCTACCGCTGATCCATGCCGTGCCACTTATAAAACGGCGCACAGCTACCTGTCACCAGTGCAAGTGTCGGTTTCAAAACAAGCTTTACGCGGAAATCTCGTTAAGGCATGTCTGTGGCTTCTACGGATAGAAAATCCCTCCGGTAATCCCCTTTCACAACGAGAGCCACCTTCCAGAACAGGCGCGAATGAGTGCTGTGTTGTGAAGTTTGCCACCCAACATAGGCAGATACGTATGTCCTATTAACCGATACCTTTTTTTAGCAAAATTTGTCCCACAAACTTGTTTTTTCGGCTCTTAGATTCAGTTCCTCCTGATTAGTTACTGAATATAGCCATTTAATCTTTAGCATTCTTCTGTCCCACCAGATTTCAACAGTTCCTGGCCTCTTCTTGTCCGAACCGCCTATCGTCCACGTTTCACTTTCGTGCAAGGCTACTCTTCAGATAAATACCTTCAGAAAAGACTTCCTAACCGTAAAACTTAACGTCGATATTATCCTCTACAGAATTTTTTTATTGCTGTTGCCAGCATGCATTTTATATCTGCTCTACTTCGGTCTTCATCAGTTATTTTTCTGTCCAAGTAGCGAAATTCTTTTACTTTTAGTGTCTCACTTTCTAATCAAATCCCCCCTGGCATCGCCTAATATAATTCGACCACATTCCAATGCAGTTTTTACTTTCATTGATGTACATCTTACGATTTATTTTCCAGACGCCATCATTCTGTTAAACTGTTTTCAAGTTCTTTGGCGTCTCTTACTGAATTACGATGACATTGGCAAACTTCTAAGTTTTAATTTCTTCTACCGGAAACTATAATTCCCTTTCCTTTATTGGTTACTCATTATACAAGTAGAACAACATGGAGTATAGGACACTCCTCTGTCAACCACTGCTTCTCTCCCATGCCTTACAACCCTAAATGCAGTCTGGTTTGTGTACAAGCTGTAAACAACCTTTCGTTCCCTGTATTTTATCCTACTACTTTCAAAATTTCAAAGGCAGGAGTCCAATCTACATTGTCAAAATCTTTCTATAAAGCTACAAATGGTATGATAGCAGGTACGCTATTATTCAAGTGGTCTTGTTAGTTAAGCCTTTGGGTCAGTATTGCTGTCCTTTTTCGTACATTTCCTCCGAATCGAAATTGTTCTTCACCAACGTCGACTTCTACCAGTTTTTCCCATTCTTGTGTAAATAATTCGTGTCAGTATGACTTAATAAACCGATGAATCAGAAGTATTGTCACCTGTCAGCATCTTATGACTTGTTAAACCGATGAATCAGAAGTATTGTCACCTGTCAGCATCTGCCTTCTTTGTAACTGAAATTAATCAGTCTCATCATTACCCCTCCTCGCTCTCCTCCCCTCCGTACACCTCACCTCCATCCCCCTTTCCTAAGCCATCTCTGTAAGAGGGGGAGAGAAAGTTTGTCGGTAACTCCGTATAGGCGTTGATTTCTGTAATTTCGGTGTCGAAGTCATCGCGCGCAGTAAGAATAATAGACAGTGTTGTTGCATTTTGTTAGAAGTCTTACATATTTACTTTGGGCCGTGTTCCTTCCCTGGCGTCAATTAGGAGGACAGTAATAAGTAGTTTCGCCAAAGAAGTGTCATATGTTACCAGCGGAATTGGGAGTTACTGTGTTTTGAAAGATGTAGTCAACAAACCACGTGAGAGACTCCTAGGAAGCCCACAGAAATTATTACTTACAGCGTCAGTAACCAGATCAGCAACCTAACCATTGTGATTAACTCATTATGGAAACTGTGATAAAGCTTTCCGCGATGCACAGCATCTATCCTGTGCCGTCTCCCGCTGCAGCGTGTTGAGCATTCGCGTGACAATTTCACGCTGGTTTAACGGACTCGCGAGGGAGGTCGTCTTTCACTCCTCACCAACTCGTTTTGTTAATCCAGCCTGGTAAGGTTTTTGGACTGACGAACGGTAATCAAGAATTGTCGAACGAGGATTTCGTAAGTGACGCCTTTTACACACCAGTGACTGAGGCTGACAACTGCCTTTCTCACGGCTAGGTTTGTGTGCTAGTTCCACTTTAAATACCCGCGGAGAAAAACTGCTTGATCGACACCGAAGTTTCGCGCAACGAAACCCTTGCATCAAAACATTGTCGATTTACTTGTCACATCAAATCTTGGTAAGATCTATAGCTTTCGACAAAATCATCCGTCATCTTCGTCAGGCACAAATGACTGTCGTGCTTACCATTTGTAGCCCATAGACGCCTTGCGAGTTTTCAGCGTACATGACCATTATGTCATGCTGCGAAATAAAAAAATGGTTCAAATGGCTCTGAGCACTATGGGACTCAACTGCTGAGGTCATTAGTCCCCTAGAACTTAGAACTAGTTAAACCTAACTAACCTAAGGACATCACAAACATCCATGCCCGAGGCAGGATTCGAACCTGCGACCGTAGCGGTCTTGCGGTTCCAGACTGCAGCGCCTTTAACCGCACGGCCACTTCGGCCGGCATGCTGCGAAATACTGTGACCATGTGTGCACTGATGGCGCCAGGGTTCTCGTAGGAACGCAGACAATTTAGCCCATTTGTCTACCATCCGAAACAATAGCTATAGATGTTGAGAGATAAGGTTGACGCTTTCCAAGAGACCAAAACTCGAAAACCCTTTACAGTTACTTCGGTGTATCCATTGCGGTTCTATGTCTAGCAAAGTAGATGGGATTCTGAGCAGAAGATGCACAAAGAACGATTTGCCTACCACCAAAGGAGATAAAGAAGGTGGTTCGGCCGGGTAAGGACATTTCGTTCTTAGGGTCCTTGGAATGTGTGTGACCTAACAAGAAAACACTGACGTAGTATAGTGAAACTAAAATCTTGTCCCACTCTTCTACGTGCTCCATTCTTATTATTAAAGAAGCAGTGGAAATCGAATGTGCGAGATCAATTTCAGTCGAGACAGTGGCTGTAATCTTAAGGCCCCTGTACACGACAACCAATTTGTCAGACTTTACTAAGTTTTTCAAATATTTGATCAATTACGGCGCTGCGTGACGTTTTTGTCAAACATAGAGCCTGTTGGACGTGTTTGAGAGAAATTTGATTGACGCAGATTTGACAAGATGGCGGTTGAACGTTGTGTTTAGTGAAAAAAGTTTTATTACAGTTTATCCCATCTATCGTGAGTTTCCACAACTCTGGAAAAGAAATAGCGCTGACAGTTACTAAAATGGTAAAGGTTTTCCAACTTTCCCAGTCATAGGTTACACAGAAACAGGTTAACAGAAAAATTTGTTTTCTGTGAACTGCCTACAAGTGGCAGCTGAATAAGGTAAAAAAATCTAAGCTCATCAGTCCTGCGGGCTTTCAAATAGAAAACGTGATGCGTGCCCCTCAACTACGTACACTCTGACTCAGTTGAAATATTAAAGGTTTTGGCTGGATTCGTTGTCTAGCGGCTGGGATACGTAGTTTCCGCATTACAGGCCAAATACTGCTGAGTCTACAGTATACAATATGAATATACACATGAATCGAATGGTGGAAGGTTCCTAACACTAGGCAATTGCGAATTTTGAATGCAACATAGAAATTTATAAATGAAAGATTGTAATAAAATAAAATCTGCAGGTACTATTTTTGACGACTATATGTGATGTGTACGATAACAGAAGCACCTTTAAGAATGCCGTTTATTATTGTAAAATACTTATTGGTGTCGATGGTCCAGCAATTAAATAAAATATAAGTTGAATAACAGGGGAACAATAGATTCCTACTTCACGTAATTAGTTACGAACACCAACATACCTCGCGAGATATTCACTTCTAAACGCATACTGCGTCTTCACTGCAGAAGCCACAGGAATCACACAACTGCATAAGTCGGCACTACGAAATATTTCTATTTTCCGCGACCACGGGCAAACTGCCCCACTCTCCAGCATTGACAATAAATCGATGTGCAACATTTAACTACTGTATATAAAAAGACGTAAGTTCGATTATGGGAAGATTTGTAGAGAAAATGCGAGCTTTGTTGACTTTTTGCCAGATTCCAACTTCATCATTGAAACTAGTGTCAAGTCGAACTCTCAATTATTCATAGGTTTTCTTAGGTCTGTTGAGCGCCGAATCATAAACAGTCGACTGTACGCCAATCCGGACCTCTGTGCGTGCCTGCAGCGATGCGAGTTAGGTGTTGGACTTGGGTGATCTTACCTGACCATTGCGAGCGTGTGGCACAAAGTACCCGAATCATAAAGAAACAAAGTGGCGCGGGAAGGCATTTGGATGACATCACACAAGGCCAGATCCTCGACGGAGTAGAGGTCAGAAAGCTAGCGCTCTCTCTCTCGCTCTCTCTCTCTCTCTCTCTCTCTCTCTCTCTCTCTCTCTCTCGCTATCTCTCTTCCTTTCTTTCTTTCACTATAATCAGCAAGCATTGTGTGGCAGCGGGGATTTCGTATTCCTGTTAGCGATTTCTCGTCCCAAGCAAGGAAATAAAATGCAGGAAAATGCAGGTCTACTTGGTTATAGCGAAGCGAGTAATGATTTAAGAAAAAGCGTTCATGTGTGTGGCGACAGCAAAATGTGAGTCTTCTCAATACGTAATTTACAAATAAATGACGCCTTTCAAATTTATAGCGCAAATGGAACGTATTAACAGATAAACAAACCCAGAAAAGGTTCCTTTCCAGCAAGATAGAAACTCGCCTGTGCAGAAACACTAGCCATTTCAGGAAAATACACGCGTTCTGACATATCCTGACCCCCCAGAACCATTTTGGATCTCTGCGCGAGTTTGGAGAAAGCTCTGCCCAAGCACCGCTTTGCGCATGCAGTACGAATAAAGCTCGACCGCTGAACTGTCTTACCCAAGCTCCTGCACGACGTAGAGGTGAGGTGAGATAACTGTATCCAAATACGAGCAGCTAACAGCCGCCATTTGCAGCGACAAATTAGTTTGACAACTCTCACTAATTAATTATATCTGTCTTTAACTTATTCTTAAAAGAATGGAGTTTCTTGTTTTCTGTTTTAGGCCTCCATCAAAAGAGGGGAAGTTACACAACCACCTGTCAAGAATGTAAGGGCCCTTTCTGATAAGTAGTGGGAAGCTATCGGTTCAGGATAGTTGCATGAAGATTAAGAAGTAGCCCATAGAAAGATTATTTTATGGTTCCCTAAGTTTTCTTATTTAATGTTTCTTGACGCGTCATCTGCGTCTCTCTTGTGGTCTTTTCACAGTCATTAACTTATTTTTGTGTGGCACAGTTTTGTGTGCTTACTTTTCTTGATTTTGTTTTTCCTTCTGTTTCCTTGAAATTGAGTAATTGTGATCGCCTGCACAACTTGAACCAGGAATTTCGTTCTCATACTTATTCACAACACGGATACAGAGTCCTTATGAACGTCGTTTGCATCTCTTAAATCATTGTTTATGCATCGTTTCATCAGATATATGACTTTCTTTACTAAGTACAAACACAACGTTGCCCTAAAATTGCACCTCTCTTCCTGTTCAGTTTGGTAACGCTACAGTAGGGCTAGAGAGCGGTCTAGTTATATTTACTAAGTCTATGGTCTTGCGTAGGTCAGACATCAAAATGATTGACATTTAAGACACAGAAAGGGACGATGATGTCGGTTCGCGGTTACCTGCTCCACAGTGTGGCCGCGGCAGCATTAGCTGTGAAAATTTTGTACCGCTTTCCTGCTTCTTTTTTCTGCTAACCTGTTGCACTGAAATCCCTTTGTGAAATAATAATAGCCTTATAATTTTTCTGCGGGCACTCGCTATTACCTGCAGATATTCTTTTGCCAACTATAAAAAAATCTGCGTGAAGTAACAAAACAAATGTTGAAAACGAATCACAACAGTTATGGTAGTGGTAACTATCACCCGCAGAGCGATGTGACAAGGGCGTACAAACAGAGGGCGCAACCAGGTATGTTCAGTGGTATTTTGTTGCTATGGAAGCTGTTAAAAAAAAAAAAAGGTTCAAATGGCTCTGAGCACTATGGGACTTAACATCTATGGTCATCAGTCCCCTAGAACTTAGAACTACTTAAACCTAACTAACCTAAGGGCATCACACAACACCCAGTCATCACTAGGCAGAGAAAATCCCTGACCCCGCCGGGGGAAGCTGTTACGTAAACAACTATGTGTCAGTTACTTCATTATTTTGATCCTGGTGTGGTGTCCCCCTGCAGTCAGTACCAGTGACTTTAGACTTAAGGGAACCTGACGAAATATCTCCCCTACAATATCTCTGGCTAATAATGGAGGGCAGCGCGGGGTAGCCGCTTGGTCTGTGGCGCCTTGACACGGTCCACGCGGCTCCTACTGTCGGTGGTTCGAGCCCTCTCTCGGGAATGGGTGTGTGTAACATAAGTTAGATCAAGTAGTGCGTAAGCTTAGGGACCGACGACCTCACCAGGTTCATCCCATAAGATCTTACCACAAATTTCCAAAATTTATAATGGAAGTAATGTAAATGTTTTACTATACAACCTCAGCCGTTTATTTCGTCGCCAGTATTCAAGCGTGAAAACAACATTTCGTCCAGGTGATGGTCTACTTTGTTCTCTACCTGCCAGGGAATTCGGTACCTTTTTTATGGTGTCGTCCGACCACAGAATCAAGGTTTGGTAGTGGAGCAGGTGGCACCGCCACGACAGGTAGCAGATCGCTGGTTGTTCCGGGTGGCTGGCAGCACACACCCACTGCTCGCTAATTATACCCACTCTGATCCCCACCACACCACACCAGCCCAAGACAACCGGTTTGGCGGCGCCGTTTTTTGCGCGCGTGCGCACACACACACGTGCACACAGTAATGTCTCACGTACTCCGAAGCTCAAACTCCAACAACGGCCCGATGAGTTCCCAGCCATCCCGGCAACGACGACAGCTCCACTAAAACAGTTTTTCGAACTTCATTCGCCAAAGAAATTCCAATTAAATAATCCAGATTCGAATCGAGAATAGCTGATAACATGAGTAAGTTACATTTATGTATGCTCCGTGTAGCGATTTCAGGTACGTAGTAACAGCAGGTCTTCGATTTGTATACTGATCCTTTAGGAGTATGCAGTTGAAATAGCTTAATTTTTTAGCAAACATATGCAACCGCTCGCTAGACGGAAATTCCTTACCTGAGATCTGGAACGCTGTACTGGCCACCCAGTACACAAGAAACGAAACACCAGTAATCTGCTGAATTATAGACCCATATCACTTACATTAATTTTCAGTTGAATTTTAGAACATATACTGTGTTCCAACATTATGAAGTTCTTCGAAGATAACTATCTATTGACACTCAGCCAAAGCAGATTCGGAAAATATCGTTCTTCTGAAACACCACCATCTCTTTATTCACACGGGCATAATGAGTTCTATTGGCGGGGGATCTCAAGCTGATTGATATTTCTTAGATTTTCAGAAGACTTTAGACACCTTTCTTGACAAGCGGCTTCTAATAAAATTGTATGCCTATGGATTGTCTCGTCAGCTGTGCGGCTGGATTTGTGATTTCATGTCAGAAAAGTCACAGTCTTTGGTAACTGAGTGAAAGTCATTTAGTGAAACCGAACTGATGTCTTACGTTCCCCCAGAAAGACCAGGTAACACAAACTTTTAGCATACCTGGACTGCATTAGAAGAAAACGAGTATTTTTGCGCCGCACATTATACATGGCTATTCAAAAAGGAACAGGTTCCAAACATTTAAAGTTTCCAAACTGCAAAAGACAGAAACACAATTCCAACGTTCCTGCAAAGACAAAAGTTCAAAATTTTATACGTTCCATGAGAGCACCATGGGTTACACGAACAAATATCAAAACGGTGGCTCGTTTCCTGCCACACGCGAAGCAGCTGGTCTCTCGTTATCGTGGCATTGTTGAAGCTGTGATTTCGAGTGTGGCAGCAAGTGAGCCACGGTTTTGATATTTGTCGTTTAACACATGGTGCTCACGTTGAATGCATTAAAATTTAGACTTTTCTCCTTGCAGGAACGTTGGAATTGTGTTTCTATCTTTTGTAGTGTGGAACCAATAAATGTTTGAAATTTGTTCCTTCTTTTTGAATAGCCCTGTATGCTTCACGCTACTAACTATAACAGCTGAGAAAGAACATGGGATGGACCAGAGTGTGAATAGTATCGTTTGGCGAGACTTTCAAATGGTTCAAATGGCTCTGAGCACTATGGGACTTAACATCTGAGGTCATCAGTCCCCTAGAACTTAGAACTACTTAAACCTAACTAACCTAAGGACATCTCACACATCCATGCCATGAGGCAGGATTCGAACCTGCGACCGTAGCAGTCTCGCGGTTCCGGACTGAAGCGCCTAGAACTGCACAGCCACCGCGGCCGGTTGCGAGAGTTTCAGTTTGAAAATATTCAATTCATCTTATCTTCACATAACCTGATAGCTGTTCATTTATTGGGCCGCATTGATACTTGATTTGTGCTGCATGCGGCTGGGGGCCACGGGTTGTACAACACTGGTACAGACCCTTTGCTGTTCTTAATCTTTATCAGGGACTAACCGGACCCGGCCCGCGACGCTAAGCTGGCCCGGCCCGCCGACGATACTTGAGTTTGCCTGATAGAACGTCTGCACCTCGTGACGTTGTGGTACAATTTAAATTGAAATATTATGTTTAGAATAGTAAGTGATCTTCACACATGCGGAGACGTCCTGGGTGCTATGTACCTTAAATTTACTATGTTCGGTCATCAGGTCGAACTTGAAAGACTCGCAGATTCCGGGTGCTCTGTTCATACACAGATCACCAAGCGCTTTGTGGGGAAGACTCAGATATTTCTTTTCTGCAATTCGTGACATGGCGCCTCTAACCGTGCGGCCACTCCGTGCGGCTGCTGTATGGAAGTGAAAGTTGGACTCTGGGTAAATTGGAAAGAAATCGATTTGAGGATGCTGAAATATGGATATGGCGGAAAATGACAAGAGGGAGGACGTGGAAGCGTAAGGGAAGTAAACGAAGAGAGAACATTATTAACTCTTACTTGACACACTTCTGTAGAGTGAGTATGCATGAACATTGGGGTGAATCGCACCCCAGCGACGACAATTGTAATAACTGAACATTTTTACTTGAAAATTGTTGTAACTTACCAATAGCCTACTTTTTGAAGTTATATGGGCCATATAACCAGAGAAGATTATTAAATTCAGATATCGGAGAAAATGAAAAATTGTTTCTTGTAAAACAGTCATAAGTTTTTTTTATGTTTTCATATAACTGACCAAAAATTTAACTGAGCTTACTCGAGGTACGGTATTAAAAATAGTATGTTACTTAAACGTGTAAAAAAAGATACTTCTTCCGTGAAAGAGAAGGGATCAACATCGTGACACAATGAATATCCTGTTATAAAAAAGCAGAGTTATAATTGTTTGAACATATTATTTATCTGAAATTGATTGGAAAATAACGAAATAAAAGAAATTCAGTGGAACTTACGTATCTTTAACGTACACACACAATGTTTGTCCATTTCAAGCAGCTCCTCGCATATACGTAGAGTTCGCAGTTTAATCGTCATCTAATTATATGACCAAAATATTATCTATCGTACAAAAAATTAGACAAGGTAAAACGTAGTGTTCTTACTTTTTGCACTCCGATGCCAAAATGTACTTCAGATAAAATGCCTTTAAATTTCGCACATTGCACCTTGCTTGACACATTGGGATGTAGGCAACCCCAGTCGACTAAGGACGGCTGTCGTAGAAGGACTGACGCTTCCATTGTGGCGCCACCGGCTGTAGGAGTAGTGGTACTATCGAAGTTGTAGCAAATGGCGTCTTAGACCCGATTTTCTCGGATTTACGTAATTAAAATCAAAGAAAAGTAGACTTTGGATGCACAACATCCTTGTGTATCAAATAAGGGTTAAAGGAAATAGGAAAGAAAAAAATAAACTATATTGGATATCTCATGAGACAGAAGAGGTTCATCAGCAATGGTCTTGAAGGGAAAGTGCTTGGAAAGAAATAAAGAGGACGTCATAGGATGAAGTACACATATTAAAAAAAAAAGTTTTGCATCACCTCTGTTCCGACAGTTCCGGAACCTGTGCAGAAAATTGGAATAGAGATTAACATAAACATCATTTCTGCCCTTTTTATTGCTCATAAAAGCCACACATTGCATGTTGTACCACCATACAGCGAGACCTCCAGATTGCTGGACACACCGGTACCTCTAATATCCAGTAGCACGTCCTCTTGCATTGATGCATGCCTGCATTCGTCGTGGCATACTATATACAAGCTCATCTAGGCACTTTGGTCCAGATTGTCCCACTCCTCAACGGCAATTCGGCGTAGATCCCTCAGAGTGGTTGGTGGGTCACGTCGTTCATAAACAGCCCTTTTCAATCTGTCCCAGGCATGTTCGATAAGATTAATGTCTGGCCACTCTAGTCGAGCGATGTTGTTATCCTGAAGGAAGTCATTCACAAGACGTGCACGATGGTGGCGCGAATTGTCTTCCACGAACACTAATGCCTCGCCAATATGCTGCCGATATGATTGCTCTATCGGTCGGAGGATAGCATTCACGTATCTTACAGTCGTTACGGCGCCTTCCATGACCACCGGTGGCGTACGTCGGCCCTGCTTAATGCCACCCCAAAACAGCAGGGAACCTCCACCTTGTTGCACTCGCTGGACAGTGTGTCTAAGGCGTTCAACCTGACCGGGTTGCCTCCAAACACGTCTCCGAAAATTGTCTGGTTGAAGGCCTAAGCGAGACTCATCGGTGAAGAGAACGTGATGCCAGTCTTGAGTGGTCCATTAGGCATGTTGTTCTGTCCATCTGTACCGCGCTGTATGGTGTCGTGGTTGCAAAGATGGCCCTAACCGTGGACGTCGGGAGTGAAGTTGCGCATCGTTCAGCCTATTGGACACAGCTTGAGTCGTAACACGATGTCATGTGACTGCACGAAAAGCATTATTCAACACGGTGGTGTTGCTGTCAGGGTTCCTCCGAGCCATAATCCGTAGGTAGCGGTCATCCGCTGCAGTAGTAGCCCTTGGGCGACCTCAGCGAGGCATGTCATCAACAGTTCCTGTGTCTCTGTACCTGCCCCGTGTCCGAACAACATCGCTTTGGTCCACTCCGAGACGCCTGGACACTTGTCTTGTTGAGAGCCCAACCCTGCACACAGTAACAACGCGGACGCGATCGAACCGCGGTATTGACCGTGTAGGCGTGGTTGAACTATAGACAACACGAGCCGTGTTCCTCCTTCCTGATGGAATGACTGGAACTGATCAGCTGTGTCACCCTTTCCGTCTAATAGGCGCTCAAGCATGTTTGTGTGACATCTCTGAGTAGTCAAAAGGGACTGAGTCTGTGATACAATAGCCACAGTCAACGGCTTTCTTCAGCAGTTCTGGGTACCGGGGTGATACTAAACCATTTTTTGATGTCTGTATTTGTAAGTCATTGACAGGAGGACAGCATGTGACAGTTACGTGGAACTGAAACGAGCAGTCAGTGAGAGAAGAGAGTGGTTACGTCGACAAGGTGATAATTAGTAATAATACCTTCTCTTAATAACACGCAGTACATCGACTAGCTCACGTCGACATTTAGTTCAAATGGTTCTGAGCACTATGGGACTCAACTTCTGAGGTCATTAGTCCCCTAGAACTTAGAACTAGTTAAACCTAACTAACCTAAGGACATCACACACATCCATGCCCGAGGCAGGATTCGAACCTGCGACCGTAGCGGTCGCTCGGTTCCAGACTGCAGCGCCTAGAACCGCACGGCCACTTCGGCCGGCGATATTTAGTTACCAGCCCATTCAATAAACGTCAATTTTTTGGTGAATCCCCGCATTTCACGTTAATTTCCTTGTACTGCGAATTCAATACGTTGTAGTAACATCCCCCGAATACAGTGTCACGGTACTTCTTAGATCAGTAAGCGATGAAACCGAGCATGGCGTAAGTCAGTTTTAGGTGGCACGTCAAGTTAGACCTCGTATATAAATATGTATGTTTCCCGGTAACGTTTGTCACGAGAGGAAGGAGTAATTTTCTTATCCAGTGGGCCAGTGACGGGGCGTTGCTGGCACGCATACGACTTCCGGCAGAGTACGGAGAGCGCAGAGCTTGTCACCGAATTCCCGGCAGGCCATTGATCCGGCCATCGGAGCGCGAAGCGCGTCCAGCGGAGCGTGGCGGCGCGCGCGGCAGCGTGACCAGTGCGTGGGCGATACAGGAGCCGAACCAGATAGGGGGGGGGGGGGGGCAACTTCACTGAGCGCGCCGCGCGCACACACCCCCCCTCCCCCCCCCCAATGAGACACTGTGCAGCGTGTTCAGCACAGGACTCGTTGGTTCTGAAATTAAATAGTTGCCAGAATTTTATACAGAAGCTTTCGACATCTGCTAAATTTGAGGTCAATAAAAAATTAAATTCTGAGCCCCCATTGAACTGTCGCCACAGATCCGATTTGTGGATTTGATTTATAACAAACTATTAACTGAACTGGCTGCACTCCATTCCAGGAAGTTTTTGATCCAGGGTTCTCTTAGTGTATGTGGCAAGTAATAAGCTAAAACACATCTCCATAGAATAATATTTATTACGTAATTATAGTTCACATTACAAATTCACAGTAACATCATCCTCCGTCCATGTTTTCCCACTGTTGCCAATCTCCGTTTGGAAGGCTTTTACAAAAATATAGTATTTGAGGTCTCAGTGGCCTACCTCAACGTCAGCTCCCACAGAACTATCTTTCGCCATCTCTCAAATCTGTGTATACAGTCGGCTCTCCATAAGAGATTAAGGGATGCCCCTGTTGGAGTCAACTATTCTTCCCATACCCCATTCTGCCTTATCAGCAAAATTAAATGTAACAAAAAAATGGTTCAAATGGATCTGAGCACTATGGGACTCAGGTCATCAGTCCCCTAGAACTTAGAACTACTCGTAGCGGTCACGCGGTTCCAAACTGAAGCGCCTAGAACCGCACGACCACACCGGCCGGCTTAAATCTACGAAATTTAAAATGACTTCGAAATTTTGTGAAATGCATTATCTTAAAGTAATTTTTGTGCTGATTGCATATCTGGTCCTAGATTTCGCGAATTTATTATGTTTCCAAAGTTATGGACAATTCAACATTGTCATTAATATTTCATTGTGTGTATAATATTTTATTAATGTGTATTCATGTGATGTATTTAGAGTACAGTTGTATATGGAAAACATGATCCTTTGTTTTCTAGCATTAATTGAAGGAATGTTATTACTCAAAATAGTGGTTTCCTTGAATTTCAATACTGCATCATAACTTTTTGGTTAATATGTGCCACAGTATTCAAATTAGCCAAGTAAGTACATCCCCCGCGAAATCTGTTATCCTATTATGATCTTAGGTACTATAGATTCTCCGTTTGTGGTAGTAAAATATGGCCTGATGAATGAAACTGATTTTAATATTCGAAATATGGATTTCTTACAGAAATCCTAAAATACAATTTCAAAAGGGTTTTGTGCTATCTATGGAATCAGCAAGCGTCTATCAGTGTTGAGCCGTTGTTATAAATATGTCTTATGTAGGAAGAAAATGTATTTACGTATACTAATTTAGGGTGAAACAGTAGGTTGGTAGCTGTCGTAACCGACTCTGCTTCACTAATCGGTAATCTATTATGAAATTATGTTAAAAGCGTTGAAATAGTATTTAGAAAGGCTGCTAATACATGACATTGTAATCTCAACGCGTAATAGTACTCCAAGCCCATAGCGATCGCCTGTACCGTTCAAACGTGAAAGGAGGTTAGCGGTCCGAAGGAAGAGGGGGAAGTCATTGAACAAAATGGTTTTCTTGTACTGAAATTAACAATTTAGAACACAGCATTACGGCAATAAAGTACAGTTTGCAAATAAGATTTAATCTTCCAAAAGGATCCGATGCGAAACCTGTTAGCAAGCTCTTTGATAAGCGTGACTGACCATATCTACTGGGGCCGGCCTGGGTGGTCGAGAGGTTGGTTGGTTGGTTTCGGGGAAGGAGACCAGACAGCGAGGTCATCGGTCTCATCGGATTAGGGAAGGACGGGGGAGGAATTCGGCCGTGCCCTTTCAGAGGAAGCATCCCGGCATTTGCCTGGAGTGATTTAGGGAAATCACGGAAAACCTAAATCTGGATGGCCGGACGCGGGATTGAACCGTCGTCCTCCCGAATGCGAGTCCAGTGTCGAACCACTGCGCCACCTCGCTCGGTGGGTGGTCGAGAGGTTCTAGGCGCTACAGTCTGGAACCGCGCGACCGCTAAGGTCGCAGGTTCGAATCCTGCCTCGGGCATGGATGTGTGTGATGTCTTTAGGTTAGTTAGGTTTAAGTAGTTCTAAGTTCTAGGGGACTGAGGACCTCAGAAGTTAAGTCCCATAGTGCTCAGAGCCATTTGACCCAGCCATCTACTGGGGAATGTTTGTTGGAGGTCAACTGTAGTTTTTCTTGAAGGTGTCGCCATAGTTTGTCAGCTTACTTGGGAACAACGGAGGAAATCCGTCCGAAGAATTGCAGCAGAGTGTAGTTAGAAGCGTTCCAGCACGTATAGATTACATCGATGAGGTCTTCATATGTTTCCATTTGAACTGCTAAGTCACCAGGTCATGCCCGTGTCCACTTAGCGGCAAAGGACTGAGTTTGTGAACCAGACCCTCTTATCGATTGATGATAAATGATTTGATGTTGGCTTCGCCTGGGTCGCAGATGAGGCACACATTTACATGAACAAGTTCGTGATAAACAAGACTGGTGATTTTCGGGTTCAGAAATACGCCATTTGTGTGAAGTGAAACTTCTGCATTCTCCTAGAGTTACTGCTCGGTTTGCATTACGTAGCAGAGAAATTATTGGCCTCTTTCTCATGCAAATATCAATAGACAATGAATGTTACATTGCAGTTGTGGAACAATTTATCGCCACACAATACAAGCATTGAGGGATCGCTCCGACCACATCGCACAGAACACGTTTCTCTTTCATGATGAACAGTTAGGGGATAGTCATTGCTTTGGATTATGACAAATTTACTGGCACAGTCAGTGATTGACCTTCGTAACTCACCCGATCTGACTCTTTGTGACCACATTTTATGGGACACATTGAAAGACACTGCCTACCGGGACTGTCCCACGACTCTGGACAAGCACGAACCGTCGATATGTGTGTGGAGACTGAATCAATTTCCTTCGAGACGATACAAGACCTGATGGCAGACCTCACTGTTCGTTTGCGACACACCTCTAGTGCGAGTGGTGGACATTGTGAAAAGATTTTGAAGTCATTGCGAAGACTGTTTGCAGAGGACGAGTTTGTCCTTGTACGCAAATACGAGCCTTGCAGTGCTCAGCGCAATCTGCTGGCAGCTTTTGTTTCGACTGTTTCAGAGTTGGAGGGTCATATGACTGCTTGGAAGCAGTTGTACACTATCTACAGTAGCCGGCCACTGTGGCCGAGCGGTTCTAGGCGTTTCAGTGCGGAACCGCGCTGCTGCTACGGTCGCAGGTTTGAATCCTGCCTCGGGCATGGACTAATGTGATGTCCTTAGGTTAGTTTGGTTTAAGTAGTTCTAAGTGTAGGGGACTGATGATTTCAAATGTTAAGTCGCATAGTGCTTAGAGCCACTTGAACTATCTACAGTGCTCCAGAGGGAGCAGTGTGTTGCTTTAAGAGGGTGACCATTGTTCTGTACGGTGAGCGTAGCCGCGTGCAATACTGGCTGGTCCCGTTGCGAGTAATTTAGTCACTATTTGTGCTGACTCGACGTAAGTATGCCTTGAGGCATCATTACAGTTTCAACAATAGTTGCAGGTTTGATTCTCCATCGATTTTTTTTTTAACGGATTCTCTCATAACGGTACAAAATATCTCTGTTGACGTATGTTCCCAATTACTTCTACTTAAATTCTGACGTGCATTCGTGCGTCTTACGTGTATAGTTTTTTAACGATTAAATTTTATCGATTCGCTATGTTGAGGAGCGCATTATGTTATTACCACTTGTATAGTTATAGCGATTACCCTAAAGTGTGCTCATGAAATCCATACGCATTACAGAAATGGATGTATGTATGTGTGTATGTTCCACATCTTCTCCAAAACCACATCTTCTCCAAAACCACCGACAGATTTCAACTAGATTTGGTATACATGTCCATTACCGTGAGGCAACAATCGCTATGGGGGTAAGAACCACATACCTATCATGCTTCGGGAAATATGACGTGGTAAATAATGAGGTGCTTGAAAAACTACTGCATCATGCACAATGTTGAATTTTATTACTTGTGTGTTACTAACTCTATTCAATAAATTTCGCAAATAGTATGCATATATGCAGCTAAATGCGGCTACAAACAGATATGGTATCATTCGTAGTACAGGAATTATGTCATAAACACGTGAGATGCGTGAAAAACTGCCGCATTATGCATGGCGTTTAAATTACTGATTTGCTGCGAACTCTATAAGCAACACATTTTGCTCGCAGTATCCGCTTATGCCGTTGACTTTGCCTTGAAAATTATAGTATAGTCGGGCTCGTAGATCAAAGAGATACGACCTCATAAGCACTGAGATGGGTGACGTTTAAATTTATTACTTCTTTACTACTAGCTCTATTTGCAAAACATTTCGCAGACAGTATCCACACATACCGCTGAATGCAACTACAAATTACATGATTCTACGACACATAGTTTGAGATATGACGAGTACACGGGAATGAAATTTTATCGATATTACTCTTCAACGTAGTTATTTTTTTACAAAAAAATGTTCAAATGTGTGTGAAATCTCATGGTACTTAACTACTAAGGTCATCAGTCCCTAAGCTTACACACTATTTAACCTAAATTTTCCTAAGGAGAAACACACACACCCATGCCCGAGGGAGGACTCGGACCTCCGCCGGGACAAGCCGCACAGTCCATGACTGCAGCGCCTCAGACCGCCCGGGTATCCCGCGCGGCTAATTTTTTTTACATTCATTTCTAATAGAAAATTGGCGAAGTGAATACTCGGGCATTGGCGGCTTTGCCAGCTAGTGAATAAATAAAAGTAATCCCACATTTCAAGTTTTCTGCTGTAGATAATTATTCGTTAAGCGAAACATTTCCAAACTGGACCCTTTGTGTGTACGTATGGCACACTGTACACACTCTTTGCCGACCAGGGTGGCCGAGCGGTTCTTGGCGCTACAGTCTGGAACCGCGCGACCGCTACGGTCGCAGGTTCGAACCCTGCCTCGGGCATGGTGGTGTGTGATGCCCTTAGGTTAGTTAGGTTCAGGTAGTTCTAAGTTCTAGGGGACTGATGACCTCAGAAGTTAAGTCCCACAGTGCTCAGAGCCATTTGAAGCATTTGATTTGAACACACTCTTTATCTCGAAAGGTCCTGGAATAGCTAAAGATAAACCGCACATGGGCTGCACGTGAGTATTTATTCTGCAACTGTCTAGATAATCATTCCTTCTGTCAGTGCAAACTCTTCTTTGAGAAGTCCATGGGACGGAATTGGAGAAGCCTCTGCGTAGTGTGTGCTTCGCTGTCTTTCGAATGTGAACTGCGGACCAACGAGGATATTGGGTTCCCACCAGAAGCAGCTCGTTTGGAGAAACACCTAAGTAAAACGGTGTCAAATTTATGCTCGTGTGTTCTTCGGTAACTGTCCGTTGCTAGTCAAAGTATGCTCCAGAGCGGTGTCATGATGTAGAAGAAAAACAGTACTAATTTCTGTAAAAATCATTTCGTTACCCGTGAGTAATTGGAGAAGGCACTTTCCTAAGCTTTTGTAGGACTTTAAGTAACACTCCCACCTATCGGACGAATACAGACCGGCAGTTGTGAGATAAATTATTACAGATCGTGTTTTACATTCTAAAGAATTAGAAGAAACTTTTGGCAGAGGTAATATTTTCCTAAGATTAGATCTAGTTCGTCGTCCTTACGTTGCAGCCTTGTGCATAAGGTAAAAGTGCGTTGCACCAGCCTTCAGAAGGCATCGGCTAGCGAGTGGAGGCTGAAACGCGTGAGTGGCGCGCCCTCGCCAAAGCCCGGTGTCGGCGGCGGCCACCTGTTGCTGGCCCGCTAGTTCGTTCACGGCACGTCAGATCGGCCACGCTGTTCTGGCGCCACCTGCAAGTCTGCACGCAGCGACGCCAGCGCCTCTCAGCCGAGTTGACGGTGGCGTCTGTCAACAACACGCCCGCTGACGCCCATTCCGAAATACTTCGCTGCAGCGTACGTTAAGCGCTAGCAGTAGCGGATCTGCGGTTTCTCATCAGCGTTTTACCTGTAGTGATCGGCAATAGTACTCGTAGTATTACTTTGAAGCTTGTAATTCCACAAGTATTTGCTAATTACATTGACCTCGTCAGATGAATTACGTTTTACTCCGCGACTACTTCAATGAGTCTGGAAACTGTGATTGATGAAAATGGCTGGTTCAAATGGCTCTGAGCACTATGCGACTTAACTTCTGAGGTCATCAGTCGCCTAGAACTTAGAACTAATTAAACCTAACTAACCTAAGGACATCATACACATCCATTCCCCAGGCAGGATTCGAACCTGCGACCGTAGCGGTCGCTCGGTTCCAGACTGAAGCGCCTAGAACCGCTCGGCCACAACAGCCGGCGTGATTGATGAATTTTAAACTGATAATATATTGTTATTGCGGTGGACAGCGCGGGTTTCTGTGCACTGATCCAGTCTTCGATACGGCAGTACGTTGTGGACACACTTCATGGTTTTTCATTTTCAGGGGGAAGGGGGGATGCATGGTCACTGAGAATTTCGTCTAATTTCATTATATTCGGTGTGAGCGACGAACTGCAGCTGTGAATGAAATTCGCGACTTATGTAGGTGTGTGTGCAACCAGTCTGTGTTTGAGGTTTACGAATTATTGTGCCGTCGATTCGTTATCGAGCCACTAATCATCAGATGGAGGAGGTACGGTACAGGAACATAACATTATGTTCCGCACTATGTGCAACTAGACGCTAGGATGGCAGTGCTGGCGGAAATAAAGAAAATTTACGTAAGTAAATGCTTACGAAACGCAATGCTTTAGGATACTTGGGTTGCGCTGTCTTGTGGTAACCATGACGTATTTATTCCAATAACGTGCATTCTCGCAGCTGACACACAAAGTTTAGGTGTGCTTGGCTTTACAGTAAGCAAATACCGAATATAACTACAAATGATATGAGGATGCCACATCGTAACTTTGGCATGGGATTCAGACAGACACAGAGCATAATATTTGCACGGACGCTTGTGAACATTGCAGCTGAAGAGGTGTCCGTACGTTGGTATTACGTACGTAATGTGGTCCATAAACTTAAGATAAACAAGTATTGTGAAGTATTAATTACATCAGTAAGTGAATGAGTTACTAACGTACGTAGCAGGCAGAGATAAACATGGGAAGTTGTAGGTATGTAAATAAATGGGAGAATAAAACTTTTTAAATTCAAAGACCGACTGCTTCCGTGTCATACCTACATAAGTAGTCAAGCTTCGCTGTTGGCAGAAAGTGTTTCTTAGCCGACGCAGTGAGCATCTGAGCACCGGCATGTTAGCGTGTGGGTTGCTTTCTCCATAGTAAAACGTGCCGTAAGCAGAGCGACAACGAACATGGTCCCTCAGCCATGAGGACATAATGTCATCGAGAGAAACAGAAGCAGCTCGTGTCGCGTCGTATTAATTCAACTACATTTACTTTTAGCTTTGCTTTTGTAAATTCATTGCGGGTATCGAGCTACGATATTTCGTCATATTGAGTATTTATGAGTCAGCCTCTAAACTTTTAAACTTAGGTAACATTGGCTGTAACAGACCTCTGTCTATGACTGTGAGATCTTCCAAAGCAGCAGTTATCGTGAAATGCATAGGCTCGTGACAAGTGGCACTAACACATTGTATGGCTTAGATGCTGCACCAATGGATTTGTATACAAGGATATCCATATTTTGTACTCAGTTTCTCAAAATATTGTTTGTCGTAACAACATTGCGCAAAACAAAGGATCGCTTCTTCGAAACCCAGTAATTGATTCCCATTACGACGCATAAGTGTGAAATTTGGCTCAAAAGTGTCTACATCCTTCCTCAGTAATGGTACACAATCGTGTCTCCCTGCGACGTACTCCCGGACTCTGCGAGGCTTCAAACGGCAATGTGCCGAGACATGAGGGAAAGAGCCCACAATCCGAAAGTTCACGTGAACTGTGAGGTCGGTTAATGGTGTGACACTGCCTCCAGATTTGACCACAATTCTGCCCAACGCCACCGTGGACGTATCACACGATGAGAAGATCGTCACAGCCCTGCTTACCGACATTTAACCCCATCTTTTGAATTATCTGCGATTAAAGTCAGAACCGTGAGACTCAGCGTTGAAACTATTTGGTTTTCTTACAGGTCGCCGAGGAAAACATTTTAGACGCACTATCGCTCAGAATCGACGAGAAAAGGCCTCAGGGGTGGTATGAAGTGCGTCAATGAAACCGCCTTTTTCCCTTGGGGCGTTGATTTCCACACATTCCGCGGTCGAAAACGACATTCCGCTGGCGCCCTCGGTCGTTTCAACCCTTCTGTTAGAACATCGTGCTGCATCCTCGCTGACTGTAATACCACATCTATGGGGCGCAGCCTTCCGTGTGTGCGCACGTGCGCGCGCACACGCACACACACGCGCGCACACGCCCAGTCGTGCGTGTGCAAACGTGTGCGTGTGTTGGAAAGGAAGATATCAGCGAGTAAAAACCGAGCAAGGTGGCGCAGTGGCTAGCACACTGGACTCGCATTCGGGAGGACGACGGTTCAATCTCGCGTCCGGCCATCCAGATTTAGGTTTTCCGTGATTTCCCTAAATCGTTCCAGGCAAATGCCGGGATGGTTCCTTCGAAAGTGCACGGCCGACTTACTTCCCCGTCCTTCCCAAATCCAATGTGACCGATGACCCGCCACAAGCAACCCAACCCTCAGCGAGTAAGAGTTTGGCGAAGTTTGAAATTACCTATGAAGTCGTTTGGAAGTCGCTAAGTGCTCAGATTGTCAAGTACTAGATGAGTAGAAGTTTGGCTAATTTGCGCGCCGTGAGTTATGCTGCCTCAGGACATTTATAAGCTTACACTGTTTGTAACCTTCAAACTAGTCTTGTTAAACCTCTGAATGAGTCATTATTAATTTCAATCAATAATTATATGAAATATCGAAATCAAAATTTTTTTTAAGCCGATAGATTGGCAATCCGCTACTGGGACTGCTTGACAATCTGCCGCACCCCTCCCCCGTCCCTTTTCCCCAATACGATCAAACAGTTGGTCAGACTTTACTCCGTTTGTTAAGTATTTGACCGTGGGCTAAACGAGGTGTCGTGTTGAGTCAACACATTACCATTTGATGCTGACGTTGGCTTTCGTTCCGTTGAGTTGACTTCCAATGTGAATCGATCTTATGCGTGGTGCCAGCGTGCGCCCGTCAGCCACGTGTGTCATTTTGTAATTCGCACACATTATACTCTGTAATAGTTTTGAAAACAGGCTGATGGCTATTGCTGCGCATTTTAGAGATCGGAGCGATCCCTGGGAAGACTACAAGTTCGGAGCCGCGTCCGCCTTGGCAGCATCCGGAAACAGGGTGCTTGCGTAACTGCGCTGGCATTGCGTCTAGCTTTTCATTACCGGTTCCTATCCATTTGCTGCTAATTAAGGTAAAAAATAATAGGCGCTCACAACACGGAACTTCGTTATAAGACCGTGTTCAGCGCCCGGAGCCTCATACTTAGCTGCCGCCTAAAGGTCGCTTCTTTTGGTTTCATCTCTCTCTCTCTCTCTCTCTCTCTCTCTCTCGCTCGCTCGCTCGCTCGCCCGCTCTCGCTCTCGCTCTCGCTCTCTCCCCCACCTGCCCGAGGTGCTGGAACTTAAGCATACCCGGGCCCCCGCTTTCAAAGAGCTTTGCCTCTGCGCTTTAAATATGCCGACAACGTCCGTAATTACGTAAGAGCGAGTAGGACCGGCAAGATACTCCGCCCTCCTAGCTGTTACCGATCTTCTACGCTCGCGTTCCGCCCATCAGCTGAAATTTTCTAGCCAGGTACTTTGTCTCTTCCTGTTTTGTCAACGAGTGACATGGCTGGTTAGTAAAATCAGTAATTAAGTCACAGAGCCAGACAGCGAACTTGCGATAAATCTAAATCACTCATGTTCGTTAGGATATCGGTTTATAGCAGGCAGCTTCATTGTAGGATGTTAGTAGTACATTTATGAGAAGTAATAATGATCATTGGTATTGTCGTTTCGGCCATCTATAGACCACGCTATTTCATCTTCAGGCCAGTATTCCGGGATTCGTTTTCTGAGTTCGTTCTTGAGCGGAAGGCGTTTATGCGTGCGCTCCTGTGTTATCCCAATTTCTTGCAGGTCTGTATCTTTACTATGTAATAAGTGTTTCAGTCTATTTATTTATTGTTTGTGAACGTTTTTCATCCGTATGACTTATACCGGATGATCAAAAAGTCAGTATAAATTTGAAAACTTAATAAACACGGAATAATGTATATAGAGAGGTAAAAATTGACACACATCCTTGGAATGACATGGGGTTTTATTAGAAACAAAAAAAACTAAGTTGACAAAATGTCCGACAGATGGCGCTGCACAGCAAAACGTCAGTGACTGCGCATGACAATCGTGTATAAAAGGAGCTGTTACGAGAGAGAGAGAATCAGATGCGCCAGCAGTCGCAGCATGTTGACGTTACCTGAAAAGGCGCTTTTAGTGAAGCTGTATTATCAGAATGGGGAATGTGCTAGTTCAGCGTTACGATCCTATTGCCATAGCAAGGGGATTCGAATG
Organism: Schistocerca americana; assembly: GCF_021461395.2. Classification (NCBI taxonomy): domain Eukaryota; kingdom Metazoa; phylum Arthropoda; class Insecta; order Orthoptera; family Acrididae; genus Schistocerca; species Schistocerca americana. The sequence goes on along the minus strand of NC_060126.1, from coordinate 243,739,975 downwards.
GGTAAAGGTCCGTTGACAAATGGCAGCTGTGGCGAGAACGATTTCGAAGTTCGAAGCCACGTGTTGTTTAGACTATAGACTCCGTAGTAGCCTACCGAGCACAAGGCGTAATGCTGCCGAGACAGTTCAGGAAGAAATGGAGATTGTAGCAGCTTCGTCTATGCACGGGGAAGTCAGCCCTCGTGCAGTCGCACGTTGCACCGGCATTCCATACACTACTGGTTGGTTGGCACTTAGGCGTACCCTCCGATGCTATCCGTACAAAATCCATCGGCATCCTTTAGTGAAGCGGAGGGCATTTGCGGTGTGGGCGTTTCGAAAGATGGCGGGAGATGACGATTGGTTGAGTTACGTGTTGTGGACCGACGAAGCTCATTTCACGCTCCGAGGGTCTGTCAACAACCACAACTGCAGAATTTGGGCTACCGAAAATCCTAGAACTGTCGTGGAAACTCCATTGCACGACGAGAAAGTCACGGTATGGGTTGTATTTACCACATCGGGCCTTTTTTCTTCGAGGAAATGCGTGATTCTGGTTTTGTAACTGCTACCGTGACCGGTGAGAGGTACGCCGATGTGTTACAGAATCTTATCATCCCCAGCCTGGCTGATAAACACCTGCTGGAACGAACGATGTTTATGCAGGATGGCGCTCCACCCCATATATGCTAGACGCGTGAACGATCTCTTGCGCGCGTCGTTCGGTGGTGATCGTGTGCTCAGCCGCCACTTTCGTCATGCTTGGCCTCCCAGGTCCCCCAGTCCCCGTGCGATTATTGGCTTTGGGGTTACCTGAAGTCGCAAGTGTATCGTGATCGACCGACATTTCTAGGGATGCTGAAAGACAACATCATGCCTCACATGCTTTACAGTGCTGTTCACATCATTATTCCTCGACTACAGCTATTGTTGAGGAATGATGGTGGACATATTGAGCATTTCCTGTAAAGAACATCATCTTTGCTTTGTCTTACTTTGTTATGCTAATTATTGATATTCTGATCAGATGAAGCGCCATCTGTCGGACATTTTTGAACTTCTGTAATTTTTTTTCTTCTAATAAAACCGCATGTCATTCCAAGCATGTGTGTCAATTTGTACCTTTCTATCTACATTATTCCGTGATTTATTCAGTTTTCAAATTTATGCTGACTTTTTGATCACCCCGTATATTGTCATTATGTGAACACGTGTGGACCTTGCAGTGTTCATGTAAATCCATTATCCGCAGTTGTAAACATTTATTTTGTTATGAAATGCATATCAAGCCAAAGATCGCGATGTGATAAAGTGTGGTATATAACGTATTGATATTTTTTGTAATCATACCTGCGTGGACGCCAGTAGGCATCATTTCGTTTTGTTAACTTTTCGTTAGCCACATTTTCGGTAATTAAGCGACGACCATAGCGCCTAACTGCATATGGTCCGGAATATAATGTTCCTGTAAAACCTCCATTGATAATGAGCTTGCAGTGGCTTGAAAATTAGTTAATGGCACAAAAGATAAATCGTATCAAAATTCAGAAATGCAATTGGTTGCATATTGTGCTCTCATGAATCACGAAGTAATCCTCATTATATGTTACACACCTCTGCTACGCCAGCGCCTTTTTCCAATCCCGAAAACACCTCCCAAACTGAGTATTTGGGATAACGCTTTGCTCTCTGGGATGCGCATTTAAGCTCCACCTATGATTGTAAAATGACGGCCATTTTCTTTATTTTTGAGAACAGAAAAAGATCTCGTGGGACCATGATCGTGAATAAGGAAGCTGGTGCATCATTACAGTGTTGTTCTCGGCCAGTCACGAACAAGTAACGATGTGTGAGGGGGTGCATTTAGTGCAGAACTCGTGAATTATTTCACCATAAACTCGGACGTTTATTTCGGATTGAACTGATGGCGGTACACAATGTTGTTGAAATTAAAGAATGCAGTGGCCATAAACGTCATGTATGACCGCACTTGGAGATTTTTTCGGTCTTGGCGACGCAGAACGCTTCCACGGAGACGAATGAGGCACAGTTCCCAATCGTATCCATAAACCCATTTTTTATCACCTGTTATGACACGCTTCAGTGGTTCTGTGTCCTTGTTCACTTCACCTAGCGACTCCTGAGCAACTTGCATCCGTCACTGTTTTTGTTAAAAATTCAACAAGTTTGGATCAAAACTTACTGTCACGCGTTTCGCATCCATCGTAGTTTATGTTCGAAATTTATCAGGTTTTGAGCAGATTTTGCTGTCACATGTTACATACCAAAAGACACATGAGTCAGTTGATAAGCCAACGTCATTGGGGGTTTCTCTGATTGTGTTTTGGAGTTTTTACTGCCTAATTTGAAGCGCTTATGCTAATTGTAAAACTTTGTCTTACTTATAATAAACTCACCAACAGCAGTATTTAACGTTTGTAGAATGTTTTTGCCCTACATTCCGTTATTGTACTAAAATTTCGTACGAAATCTCTGATTCATTTTTATTCAAAATAATTAATCGCCCGATATTAGCAAAATACATGTAAGCTTTTTGATAGCTGACAACAGATTCGAAACCCATTGGCTAAGACAATACACATACTTTTCAGACACGTTTACCAGTCCTACACATCTTACAGATTCGACAACTCTGCTAACAAGGTAGATTTTTGGAGAACTGCTTGTCCTGTTTCTAAATTAAATAATATTTATACCCTTCTGTTTGTTCTTCGAAGCTGTAGATCCCTACGTGATGAAGTGAAATACAGCTTCCGGATAACACTAAAGTAACTCGCGAATGCGTCGGACGATGTCAGCTCCACCCAGCACTCCTTTACCGTGGAATTCCCCAAGAGCTCCACTTCACACCAGCCGAGGCCAGCATTCTCGAAAACTAAAAATAAAGCCGTCTACGCGCTAGGAGGAGTTATGCGCCTTATCTCGTACCGTGCTTCTCCTGCGAGCTCCCCAGCCCCCTTATATCTTTCGCCGCTAAGTAACCCGACGCGGGGAGATTACCCCGCCCCGTTTGGGAAAAAAAGTGCGTTTAAAGCTCTTCCTCCTGCCCGGTACTGCTCTCTCCAGTGACCGGGCAAGATTTGAGCTGCTCCAGTCGCTTCGCCATCTAATTACGGAGGACATTTTTTTTTCCGCTCGGACCGTTTCCATAGGCGCGGCAGTGTTACGAGCCATGAATGGCCACCACTGTGATGCTGGCTGCACGTGCGGGCTTGGCTGTGTACGTGCCAACAGGTCTCCGCTTCCTTCATCTCTCTGGCTCGTAGTCAGCTTACCGGTGTTCAGAGACAGGCACGGAGAAAAACTCCGAACAGAGATTTCCCAATTGGAATTCGATGAAACTGTAGGTTCTTCAAAGCTATGTAACGGGGGTTGGAGACCACCTATATAATATACCTCTTGCTCCGTAGGTTCCACATGGAAGTTAACACTGCGTTGTGTATGCTGCCACACTCATAGGAGCCGCTTTCCCGCGGGAACATAAATCACGCTCTGTTGAGTACAATCATGTATGCAACCTTCCAGCTAGCACATCGCTCTATCAGATTTATTTTATTTTTTACCTTCTTTTGTATGGATTAACGACATTAGAGACTACATGGAGCAGCTATACGGCATTTCAGGAAATCTTTTTTCGACCCAAAACAGTTGCGTTGACTCTGACCGCCAGCTTTCTATGTTCTGCTACATCTATATGCAGATCTACAGCATCACTCAGCAATCCACTCAACACTGCCTAACATCGCAGCAGTATTACGAGTTTTTTTTCCTACACCATCTGTATATTAAGCGAGACAAAAATGACTGTGTACATGATACTTAAAGCATCCTGATTTCTCGTAACGTTATTCTAACGATCCCTGTGCGCTGTTCCATCTCAGATCGGAGGAAAAAAGAATTTTACCTTGTATTGTGTAAAATCATTAAGATTTTTTTCCCTGTGTCAATTATTGTCAAAGAAAACACCATTCATGAAGTTCGAATGTTTATTAGGTTTAGACTTAAAAATTCAGTAAAGTTTGCATTGTTTTCCGAACTCGACAATTCGTCTGCGGAATAACTCACGAATCTTATATCGGATTGCAGCGAATAACGATTCATTTTGAAAATGAATGTTTGTTGTTGATGGAGGTATGTAACAGTAATATAACAGATTAATACAATTTTGAAAACATTTTTGTCACGTATTAAGCATAAACACCACTGTCATAATGTTTGAACTTACATAGGCTTGAAACTGTTTTAATAACGCATCGATTGCCGTTTTAAATTTATTGGAGCTCCTCTGAAACGTGGAAAAAAATATTTATGCTCGGGTTGTACTACTGTAATATTTTGTTAGCGATGGACTACCGTGAAGTACAAACAGCGGGCGTTCGACAACGGTCTCTTCATAATTCATCGGGCATAGAGCACTCAGCGTGCGGTGCCGCATTTTCTATTTACGTTTTTTATTTTTTCTGCAGCTCCCCACCGAAGATACCGTAAAAATTTTTAAAATATTATTTTTAAATCAAATGCTGCACAATATGGCATCATGTTCATTCCATTTAAAATTGCGTTTTTAGTAAAATTATACGTGATAGAAATTAAAAAGATTATGTTCATAAAACTATCCTATAAATATCAGCTGAAACTATACAATATTGCCTTCATTTTGAATTTTATTTGACAATTTCACTTTGAATAGTTTCTTAGCTAGGAGTCTCATATTCACGGGAACTTCGGCCATTAAAAATCCCTGAAACCCGTGTTTATCACAGCTGCGAGTTTGCAGAAGATATTAACTTAACGGCTATTTTAGATATGGGAAACTGAACCCACACAAAAAGTTCAAAGTTTCTTGGTGTTCAAATTGAAATGGATCGCAGACGTGGCTGCTGCTGATCGAGAAGCAGGGCCGTCGACATCGACCACAGACAACAATGTCTAGACAATCGTGGAAACAAGTCAAAGCAGTCATAGATTTTCTGATGGTGACATTCACACGGCAGTTCTTGAATGTCTCCGTGACCGAGGAGAGGATTTCTGTAATCGAGGAACTGGACGACTGGAATCGAGCTCCTTCTCTGAAACGTGAAAAAAAAACAACAGAAAGATTTAAATCACGACAAAAATATGGTATCCGAATATTAATAAAGAGAGAACGGAACCGAGCGATTCAATCCGAAAAAAAATGTCACCCTGGAATTACTACAAGACGAATTACATTTTTCCAGAAGCCTTCCACCAACTCTTAAGTGTTCCATTCGCCTTCCCTAACTCTGATTTTACGCGATCGTACCATTTCACATCTTTTCTTGGTATTATATACTTACACAATGCGACGGGCTCAAGATGTTTACCACTTGTCTTTCAATCACACTCGGTCACATTAACAGGAGACGTAGAAATGAGAAAAATTTCTATAGACTTACACAGCTGGCAGCTACGCTCAAAAAACGACAGCCCATCAAGTACGAGCGAGTGTGCGTAGCAATATCTTTCAATATCTGATGTCAAGAATTTTTGAGGCCGCGGCGTAGTCACTACCCATCAATATATGATGGGAAGAATCTTTGAGCTCGCGACAATCATTCGCCACGCGCCAGGAATTTTCGACAGAATGAGACAATTATTCCACAGAATGAGACGTATGAGTTCTGGTGCTACAAGCTGGTCATGGCGACTGAACCTTCGTGTGAGCAAACGCCCGCTAAGTGCGGTGCACCTACAACACATGTAATGTCTTTGGAAATAGGACCACTTTACCTCTCAGTTATTTCACTGTTACTCTAGCGTGGATGACACAATGTTTTGCCAATCATCGTGTTAAATCTTTAGCTCACGTGCGAGGGGACTTCAAAAACTAAGTTACACATTATTATGGGTGGCCGAATAATTTTTTTTTAATGCTGCACTACACTTCAAAGTGACACACACATGTGACGCTATTTTTCAATACAGTCACAAAGCCTGTGTAAACAACGGTCGGGGTTCTTGAAGAAAATCGGCTTCGTTTTCGCGAAAGCCTGTTCAGTAAATTTGGTTCAACTGTACACGAATAAGACAGTACGATCGTTACGCTTCCATCATCATGTATCTTGAGTAGACATTATGGATTAACATACGTGAGATTAGGGCGCAGTACACGAGTAGAATAGGAAAGACAATAATATTAATACAGTGTACCATCTGCCACGGACCTCTAGTTGCTTATAGTGTGTAGATGTAGATATACATAGACCCTCATCACAGGGGTTTTGGTAGCGTGATTTTCTCCCAGAATAGCCCGATATGTACTTCTTTCCTGCCAGGTTGTTATCGAAACCAACGACCCTGCTGTCGCACTGACAGCGAACACTGTTCCGCAAATGACGAAGCTGGTGCGAGGAGCGTGTTGTTTGGCATGTTCAGCACTGCACAGCGGTGCTTTGGACGAGTTGCGCTAATGCGGATTACCAGCGTGTATTCAAATCAGCAGAGCGCTAATAACATCTGGCGAATCGACGGGCAGTGCGCGGAAAAACCGGCGCGAACGGTCGCACGTGTTGCGTTGGTCGCATCACAACATTCTACCACATAGAGGACGTGGCTGCCCGTGGGGAACCACATACAAGTTCTCGTTTAGCGGAACTATCTGTGTTCCTGTTCGGCGGTGCAAGGGCCAATGAAACGTATGCTTCCAATATCAGCTTGGTCCGTAGATGGTCATAACAAAGTAGTTTTGTTGCGTACGCCAACCATTGCTTAAATTGCCGAGCCAGGACAAATCTTCCCGGTCACCTAAAGAAGTATGGAAAATGTATGTATAGAAGGGCGTCCAAGCGTTCTTGCCCCAGATTTTTAATATGAAACGAACGAAGTTACGTATGCCCCTTCCGGGCGGGAAGACATGCCGGTCCCCGGCACGAATCCGCCCGGCGGATTAGTGTCGACGTCCGGTGTGCCGGCCAGTCTGTGGGTGGTTTTTAAGGCGGTATTCCATCTGCCTCGGCGAATGCGGGCTGGTTCCCGGTATTTCGCCTCAGTTACACTATGTCGGCGATTGCTGCGCAAACACCGTTTCCACGTACGCGTACACCATAATTACTCTACCACGCAGACACTGGGGTTACACTCGTCTCGTTGGTGTGAGACGTTCCCGGGGGGGGGGGGGGGGGGGGGACCGCACAGTAACCGTGGGTTCGGTGTAGGGCGGCGGTGGGGTGAGTGGACTGCTGTAGCCTATTATTGTGTACCACTGCGGGCTACGACGGTACGAAGGCTCTTCGTCGTTTCTAGGTCCCTAGTTCAATACAGTACAATATAAAAAATGCGCCCCAGTTTGTCATTTATTGAATTTTAACGAAGATTTCTTAAAATCTACTTATTTCCAATCTTTCCAATTTTTCCAGACACAAAAAAGATGTGGGTTTACCCTTGACAGTTATATAAACACCCTCCCATTGGAAGTCCTTCTAGGGAGCTCCTCACTCTTCGGTGAGTTCGTACGTGGCTACCACGGGGCCCCAGCTTTGTAGCATATCTTCCCTTCCGTGCTGCATGTCTATCGACTCGCTTTTCTTTTTCCCCTCCCTTGGGGACCATGTCCGGGATGCTTTTGGTAATGAGTTCTGCGTTTTCAGTAGCCTGACATCAGAACAGTTTATCCACTGCTTTTCGTTCCTCTTTTCTTTCTTATTTCCCCTTCTCCTATCCTTCCTCCACTTCGGCGTTTGAGGTTCCTCTTTTCCTTCTTCCTCTCTGTGCGCTCCTGAAGGCCGGCCGTGGGTAACGCGTAATTCCCAACCCCGGGTCCACACGTAGGGTTCGCACGTACCCTCTGGTACAGGCCAGGCCCAGCGAGGGGTGATTACCGTAGCTGCTACCTTCCTAATTTGCTGACTGGTGCCTCTGTCAGGAGTTCGGGAGATGTGAACAATCACCTAAGGCGGGTGCGCACCCTTTTGAAGGCGGCCCCCAGTTGGAAGGAGCGCGCCGTAGGAGTCGCTGGCAATCATGGGGGATTTTCTCGCAGTGAGCCAATCATCTTTACAGTCAAAGTTTACGAAACGTAAACGGAATAGGGCTAACGATTCAAAGATCCTCCCAGCTGCACCACGGTTCTTCGTGGTTTCAGATGCCGGTTGTGCAGTGGGTGACTTCGCCCCAAGAGGCGAAAGTTTGGTGGCTTGTTGCACAGCTGGAGGAGTAGACGGGGATGCTACCGTGACACAGAGATTTTACAATCATGGTGCTGAATTTGAGGTCGCATGTCTGCGTGTCCATGCCCTTCGTGTAACGAGAATCAGCAAGAACTCTACTGTAAGTGCCAGTTGGTAGAATACAGGGTTTCCAACTAGCCAACAATTTGCGGATGACCAGGTAAGGTACTTTTTGCTTCACCCAGATCTCCTGGACAGCCCGCTCATCGAGATAAACGCGACAATCTCGGGAGGATGCGGCTTGGTCGCCACTGCAACTGATGTAGCAGGGAGACGGAAGCAGACAATCGCCCTCGTGAGCATCCTTACCACAGGTTACACGTTTGGCCAGGTGTCGACAAGACATACAAGCGTGGTTGTAACGATGACACTAGTAGTTGCGCATCGGGTTCGGAATATACGGCCAGATTTTGATAATTCCACAGCCTGCTCTGATTTTGGACGGAAGCACCACTCTACCAAAAGTGAGAGAAAGAGTGTGTTTGGTCACTAAGGATTCATCTACCTTGTTCGTCACCCGATGGACTGCAATGACGCTCTGATCAGTGTGTTATGTTTGGATTTTTGCCTCGGTCAGGCCATAGAGTAGCCTAGTGTAAATAACACCACGTGAAGAATTCAGCGTGCGATGGCTCTCGACGCAAACAGGATAGCTGTGGAGGAGCGAAGCTGCAAGCAGTTGTTTGGTCGAGAATCAGAAGTCGTCTCCAAAAGCAAAGTGCCATTGAGAGCAGAATTTCACAGGGTTCGCAACTGCTTTAACACCTTTCTGCATAATAAAAGGATCTACCGTTGCAAAGGAATGCCTATGAGCGCTCATAGGCAGCACACCGCGCCTGGTACACGCGGCGCTCGGGGACCACAGCACAGCTGCGACACTTGAGGATGGGGTTATAACAGTCCGAAACCGATCGTGTGAAAATAAAGAATCTTCGAAGGCTGGCACTCGGCAGCCGCCCGGGTGACACATTTTCTCCTTCCTGTCCTTTCCTCATCATGACTTTCCTCCAATGGAACATTCGCGGCCTTTGATCCGACAAAGACGAGTTACACTCACTCTTGGAATCGCAGGGTCCACTTGTTCTCTACCTCCACGAAACAAAATTGCGTCCTGACGACCACTTTGACCTCGCATTTCTTTCCAGTCCGCTTTGACCTTCCCCGAGGACGGCATTCCATCTTATGGGTGGGTCATGCTGCTCATCCGGGGTGACGTTTATAGTCAAACCATCTCCCTGACTACCAGGCTGCAAGCTGTTGCTGTCCGCGTTTTCCTTCCTCACTTCGCCTTTACCCTTTGCACCGGTCTGACGCGCCTTGCCACGGTTCGCGCGGCTTCCCCTGTCGTAGGTTCGAGTCCTCCCTCGGGCGTGTGTGTGTGTGTGTGTGTGTGTGTGTGTGTGTGTGTGTGTGTGTGTGTGTGTGTGTGTGTGTGTGTTATCCTTAGTGTAAGTTAGTAGCGTGCCAGACTAGGGACCGATGACCTCAGCAGTTGCCGGCCGAAGTGGCCGTGCGGTTAAAGGCGCTGCAGTCTGGAACCGCAAGACCGCTACGATCGCAGGTTCGAATCCTGCCTCGGGCGTGGATGTTTGTGATGTCCTTAGGTTAGTTAGGTTTAAGTAGTTCTAAGTTCTAGGGGACTAATGACCTCAGCAGTTGAGTCCCATAGTGCTCAGAGCCATTTGAACCATTTGAACCTCAGCAGTTTGGTTCAAATGGCTCTGAGCACTATGGGACTTAGCTTCTAAGGTCATCTGTCCCCTAGAACTTAGAACTACTTATACCTAACTAACCTAAGGACATCACACACATCCATGCCCGAGGCAGGATTCGAACCTGCGACCGTAGCGGTCGCGCGGTTCCAGACTGTAGCGCCTAGAACCGCTCGGCCACCCTGGTCGGCAGCGGTTTGGTCCCACAGGAACATACCACAAATTTCCAATTTCCAAACATCCTTCCGTCATTCGGTGTGATCAGGACAGACTTCCTCCAGCTTATTGGGCATCTCCATCGCCCCTTTATGCTGCTCAGTGACTTTAATGCGCACCATCCCCTTTGGGGTTCTCCTAGGACCTGTCCGAGAGGTGCCCTCTTGGGTGACTTCAGTCAATTTAACCTCGTCTGCCTTAACACGGGAGCACCCTCATTCCTTTCAGCCACCATGTACACGTATTCCCATTTGGATCCCTCCTTCTGCACTACCCAGCTTGCCCGTCGTCTCGAGTGGTCTGTTCTCTGTGACACCTGCTCGAGCGACCATTTCCCGTGTGCTATCCGTTTGCTGACTCTCACCGCACGTATGTGCACACCTAAATGGCAGCTTTCTAAGGCTGACTGAAGGCTTTACCGCTCCCTGGCGACCTTCGACGAACACCATTTCCCTAGTTGTTCTGACCACGTAGAATACTTTAGCAAAGTGACCGTTATCGCCTCAGAACGTTCCATTCCTCGCACTTCATCTTCACCGCGCCGTGTCCCGGCGCCTTGGTTGACTGAAGCGTGCCGCGACGCAGTTTGCGCGCGCAGATGTGCTCACCACATTTTTAAGCGTCATCCTATGATGGCAAATTGCATTCTTCAAAAACAGCTGCGTACGCAGTGTCGTCGCGTTCTTCGGAATAGCAAAAAAGCCAGCTGGATTTCTTTTGTTAGTTCTTTTAACAGTGCCACTCCTTCCTTCGTGTGGGCCAACCTCCAACGGCTCTTTGGGACAAAGATCCATTCTTAGCAGAGGATGTCGTAGTGGATCCTATTGGTATTTCCATCACCTTGGGTCGGTACTCGGGGTAGATTTCGAGTTCCACCCACTATCACCCTGCATTCCTCCATAGGAAAAGAGTGGAGGAGGCTCGGGCGGTACGGTACCCTTCTCAGAATCGTGAGTACTGTAATGCCGCCGTTACTTTGAGGTAGCTTGATCATGCTCTCACTTCATCCCGATACTCTGCCCCGGAGCCGGATGAGGTTCCCATTCATGTGTTGCAGAACCTTCCTCTCTTGGACAAACACTTTCTCCTTCATACTTACAATCGCATCTGGGCAGAGCGTATTCTGATGTTTCAGAACCTTTCTCTTGCAGACAAGCACTTTTCTCCTTCATGAGCACAATGGCATCTGGGCAGAGGGTACGTTTCTCAGACCCTGGCGTGAAGCGACCTTCATACCCATACCTAAGCCCGTTAAAGACAAACACCTTCCTTCTAGCTACCGCCCCATTTTTCTCACCAGCTGTGTTTGCAAGGTGACGGAACGTAAGATTCATGCCCGGCTGATACGGTGGCTCGAGTCTCGCAATTTACTGACCACTACACAGTGTGGTTTTCGAGTGGGTCGTTCTGCAGTTGACCATCTAGCCACTTTGTCCACTCATATCATCAAGGATTATCTGCGGAAAACCAAGACTGTTTTTCAATTTGCAGAAAGCCTACGACACCTGCTGGAGGACTGGTATCCCTCGTACTCTCTACACGTGGGGCTTCCGTGGCCGCATGCTCCCTTTCCTTCAGGAATGTTTAAAACAGAGTTTTCAAGGTACATGTGAGTTGTGCCATGTCGGACACCTTTATCCAGGAAAACGGTGTGCATCAGGGTTCCGTCCTGAGCGTCGTCCTCTTTGCTGTCGCCATTAACCCTATAATGGACTGTCTCCCGCCGGACATCGCTGGCTCTCTTTTCGTTGCCGTTTTTGCCATCTGTTGCAGTTCTACTCGGATTTGTCTCCTTGAGCGGCGTCTCCAGCGTTGTCTCGATCGTCTTAACTCGTGGAGCATCGACAGTGGCTTCCGCTTTTCCACTGACAAAACCGTTTGTTTGAATTTCTAGCGGCCCTGTTGCCTCCGTCTTCGATAACTTGTTTGATCGCCAGTATGGGCGCCTCCCTCTTCTGTTACCTCCTGGAGTTCGCTTTCGGGAATTGCTCCGGCAGCTTAACTTCACGGTACCTGTCACTTTCCCCAACTTCACCAACTTGGCTTCGTGCGGCGGCCTGTGTTCACCTTGGTATATGCCATTTTGGCCCGAATTTAAGCTTAGCACTTAATGTGGTAAAGAGGGGGGAGGGGGGGGGGGGAGAAAAACTTAGTGCAGAAAATATATATCATTCTTTCTGTTTCTGGGCGCAGAAAAGTTAAATACATAAAATATATTCGTCCAAACGGAGAGAAGAAGAGATTAAAACTGTTAACATTAGGAAAAAGTATCTCGTAAATCTAACGGTACATTGTATTGTATTCTATTGTATTGTATGGAACTGGGGACCTGGAAACGATGGAGAGGCTTCGTCCCCGCCGTAGCCCGGAGTGGTACACAACCCCACAACTGGCTACAGCAGTCCACTCACCCCACGGCCGCCCTACACCGGACGCAGGATTACTGTGCGGTTCGGACCCCAGTGAACCCGCCGGAAACGTCTCACACAGTGTAACCCCAGTGTTTGCGTGGTAAAGTAATTATGGTGTACGCGTACGTGGAGAAAGTGTTTACGCAGCAATCGTCGACACAGTGTAACTCAGGCGGAACCAGCCCGCATTCGCCGAGTCAGATGGAAAACCGCCTTAAAAGCCATTCACAGGGTGGCCGGCACACCGGACCTCGACACCAATCCGCCGGACATATTGGTGCCGGGGAAACCTTTGCATCATTTATGTTTTTAATTGGTTAGATCTATTAATTATCCAGCTATGTGATGTATAATACCAGTTTCCCTTTCTTTTTCTGCTCTAATGTTTTTAACTCTAGATTTCTAACCCATCGTAAAATTTATGATTGCTGTACGGTATAAAACAGGACATTTTTTACTTAATTTGTTATGCAACGTACCATTGGAGATCAAATCATGGTAATTAACTAACACATAACCTAAAAATTATGACTTACTTTGAATGAAATGTGGAGTAGTAAACATTAGTAGCAATGTAACATTTCCTCACCTTTAGTGTTCTATGGTTAATTAGCCTAATGTGGTACCACATAATACCTAGTTCTGAACTTTCGTTCTAAGTCAGTATAACTCCCCATGTAGTTGCGTAAAAACCGTATATCCGAACTAAAATTTAGGCCTCGAGCGCAAAGGATTAGAAATTTTATGTAGATGGCTGTTTGGTTAAAGACCTTGAAGGGCTCTTGATATATCCACTGCTAGGTTGATAATCTACAGTACTTTGAACAGTGATCGGTGGGTTACTCAGAGTGCTGAAGAGAGGATAGTGTTTTTAATTTATCCATCCACGAGCTAAGGCTTCCGTGCCCAGTGCTTGTGCTCCACTGTCGGTTGCTTACTATTTTTACACCTGCGTGTGCAAGAGCAGTACGCAAAACGCTGTTACTTTATTACTGGGCTAAAAATGGGAAGAAACTAGTAGTAGCAGTTTGAAACTATGGTCCGTTGCGTCGATAGTGCACGTATTTTGCAGCTGGTAACGAACTACTCACACAATACACAGATCCACATTTAAACACTGCCGCGTTATGAATAAATCTGCTGTAGTTGTACTTGACAAATCCTTTATTTTGATAAAATCATACACACGACTCGGGTTTCAAGAGGTAAATCCCATCTTCAGGCGCGACAAAAAACAAGGCAAACCAAGACCATTCTTCATAAATGTTAGCAACAGTTGGGACCCCCACAAAAAGTGTATTACACAATCTTTGCGGCTGAATGTGATGTAAGAGACAACGCAATGCCGTCTTGTAGGAAACTTAAATGAGAACGGAAAATATTGGAACTTTTTGAAAATGCGTTGTTTCATCTCTGCGACTCCTAGCAAAACAAATAATATTTTTCAAAGGAGATTCGTTAGTTTTCAAATTAACACTTTTTCTCTCTTTTTTTGCAAACGCAACAATCCACTAAGTAGCTGGCATACGACGGACGCCACTTATTTTATATACCATAGTATATCGAAATCTGAAAGAGTAAGACATGGTAATGCGGAAAGCAGATATTTTTGTTCAGCTGTTCCCCTGTAGTAGCTTGAAATCATTTGAATGTTTATTTTTCAAATCGTTCTTCCGGTCATTTGACGTGGCGCTGAATGATAAGTGGATTTCACTGCATACATACTAATGGTAAAACAGAGGCTATCATTAATGTTCGGTCACTTCACTTTTTTTATCAATACGTATTTTATTTTCACGTATACAAATATTACAGAAATGAAATTTCAATAAATGAAAAATGCCTTCTCTTAATAAATGTAAACTATGATTTGCGTTTTCTCAAGAAAGATGGTGAGAAAGTATTTTCTTAAACAGTTTTTCACAGTTAACACTGCAGTGTCTTTAATGTTTGGCCACAGCATAATTATTTTTAAAACAGGAATAATATTAGAACTCAATACTTTATATCTTCTGATTCGCAACCGCTTTCCAACTTTCTTGCATGTTCTCAACGTTTATTGTTGTGTACTCAGGTACAACTAGTTCCCATTACTTCATCAGTTTTTTAAGCCAGCCAAAGCATTCCAACAGGAAACAGATCCTGATGTTGGCACTGTGGTATATAATGACTGCCGTTGAAAAATCGCCGAACATGTGAAAGGGCGCTTACAAAAATAGTCACATGACCATAGTAATGTTTTCACACCAGTGCCCCTGGGGAAGAGACGCAAAATGGTGTCTAGTGAAGGCACTTAGCTGGAGAATTCGCAGCTAATAATGTTACGTAGAAGAAGGTGTAATTAGATGAATTACGAACACTAACTTCACTTACCGAAGGTTTATTCAGCAGTTGCACATACAAGTGTGTGGAGCGAACTGCCTCCAGCCAGAACACATACAGTATATATATATACAGCTACAGAAAATTCCAGTACAATGATTCTTGACATTTGGGGATACTTATAGAATGTACTCGAACCGAATATAGAAATTAAAATTGTACAGTCCTGGTGAGTTTTGAACTCACGACCCTCCAGTATCATAACCACTACACCACGGTGCTACTCAGCTTCTTCTGCAACAATATTCTGCCAACGGCCAGAGAAAAATTCTCGTTACTTTTGGGCCCCCCTCGTATGTCTTCGGCTAGTCTTCAACGTTTGTGGGCTACGCATCGGGTTTCAATCTCCCAGCTTCATACCTCCCAATTTCGAACACGATTACCGTAAATTTTACAGACAGAAAATTATTGATGAGAACAACTTGATATTTTGCTGGGAACAGAACGCAGATAACAGTGCTAAAACATACCTTCGTAATTGTGGTGTGTAGTAAGGAGTGGTGGCACTAGTTGCAATATGTGTAGCTCATTGAGTATTCTTTCAGTTTTCCGTCTTTGTTGACGTCCCCAATGGGATTCGATCGGTCATTTTTCAACCAATAGACCAGTATGAACAACGTTTTTCCGTTTGCACATTCAACCGTATCCTATTACTATTTATGTTGATCGTCGGTTCGCTTATAACGAGGCGACAGTTGATTGTGACGGTCATTAAGAAGTCAATTTTCGCTTACACAGTCGCATCACACTTCGTAAGCAGCGGACTTGAGCTGTGGCGCTGTTCTGTGGCCCTGAATGCGAGTACTGGACCAGCCTTCACCACTTTGAACGGGCCTAAAGCCACTGAACTAGGAAATTTTTTACCGTCAGTGGAAAAGAAGCTGTTACTTCCCTAAATAAAATTCTGCGCTGTCTCGTGAATCAAAATTCGAGACGCCATTACTGCGCATAATGTGGTCTCTCCTGGAGTGGTGAGGACTATTCATCTGTCGGTAAATTAGTGGTGTTGAGCACTGGCAAGTTTACTATATTCATTTACGATCGTAAGTAAGATTTACAACTATTTTTACTGTTGTTTGCTGATTCCTATGTCAACGATTTATTGTTGTTGTTGTTTTTTTTTTTATCTTCGGACTCATCAGGTGAGGTGACATAGTAGCTCGAATTTCACACGTTTATTGATTTTTCCAGTTATCCGTCGTTGGATTCTCACATTGCATATTTATTTCCTATCTCTTTCTGGCTTTGCAGCTCCCTGAATTTAATATTTTACTCTTAAGAGTTTCCATGTGTTTTCTTAGGTCGTTGACCTAAAGATGGATTATTTATTTTTCTGGCCTGTTGTAATTCATACTGGTTTGCCAGACAACAAAAAATGGCTCTGAGCACTATGGGACTCAACTGCTGAGGTCATTAGTCCCCTAGAACTTAAAACTAGTTAAACCTAACTAACCTAAGGACATCACAAACATCCATGCCCGAGGCAGGATTCGAACCTGCGACCGTAGCGGTCTTGCGGTTCCAGACTGCAGCGCCTTTAACCGCACGGCCACTTCGGCCGGCTTGCCAGACAACAGTAATCTTCGTTTTAACCTCCATGTTTGAAAGTGAATTTTGTCAGCTGTCGTCAGTCTAAAATTTTTACTATATTAGTATTTTGAATTTCCAGTCCTCTTTAAAATCCTTTGTACGGCATATTTCTTGGAGGTCTCACTGTTAGCAGTAAACGTTTGTTCCCAATCTTTAATTGCGATGAAAAGGATTATCTTTTTGGTAAATCTAGAATTATTCATTACGACAATGTAATCAAATAATCTTTTGGTCAATCTGGAATTATTGATTACGACAATATGATCATAAAACTTCATTCTCTTGTTGCTGAAAGGAGATTTTCTCAGAATATTGGGGTAATGCATGGGATTTCCCATTAATACTGATACGCTATGCAGACTGGTCGAACAATTTTTTAGATTTTTTGATGTTTATTCTATCTTTAATTAGCGAGGTGTCTCCAGTCCCATCAATGCTTCAGGCGTAATTACGATGTTGTATTGACTTATTTTGCATTTTGGGTTATTGTTTTGATTATATCTATTCCACGCTTGAATGTATAGACGTTTTGTAATTTATTTTCCATTTATTAGTTCTACGATTTCACTATGTGGCTTTAACGAATTGTAAGGCATTTGAGTTGAAAGTGCTTAGGTTATCATACCGAGCTGAATTACCAAATCTTCAAGAGACTAGGAGTACTGCCACAGTGATCGTCTTGTACCTATCTTTTTTGTTTCATTTCTCAGCCTCGGGTCTCACAAATAATATTTGAATTGGTGACGGTTAATTTATGTTCGACAGTTCTCCTGTTGTGTCTTTTGGATCTGACCAAAATATCCGTGTTGTCTGTGCTTTGAATCTTGTGCTCTTCTGAAAATGAACAAAAGTCTAATATTTCAGCATTGCAGCTGGAATGTTCCACTAACGGAGAGTTATGACTGTAGCTTAGTGACGTGTGTTGCGATCTCACCCAGGTGAACTGCTGACATCAGAAATATTATGGGCGTGTGAGATTCTCTGCGTTCCAGGTAGGATATTGGCGCCTCGTGCCGTTCCGTGTCAGCGCGCACTGCACAAGAGGCCATAAGACTGCCACTAACAGCAAGTAGTAAGGCTTCTGCACCACCACCCCACCCCACTCCACTCCACCTGGTGCAGTCTGCGTCCCTACAAATCCCGACCACTCGGCGCGTCCATTCTGCCGTCGAGCGGTGGCAGATGGCATAGCGGTGGTGGCTGTTTGGAGTTAGGCTGAAAAAGTAGAAATAGCTGGTGCGGACCAAGTGTACCGTACTGATCCTAAGATTTAAAATTAACGTTTATTCTTATCTTTGTTTGTTCTTTCGTTTCTGCTACAGCTTGCCCAGAGTGTAGCATATAACTGACTCAGGTGAGATAGTGCAGAAAGACAATTATTATTAACCAGTTTATGCGATTTTAATACTAAAATCAATTTTGCCCGAAGCATAAGGTCTCTGTCTGATTAGTAACACAGAAAACACGATAAATACAGATTGTCATTTACCTTGGCTTATTCTATTCTTGCGACACAATATTGGGGAAGGAGGCAAGAAAAATCAGGCTTAACGTCTCGTCGATATCGTTGCCATTAGGGTTGGAGGAAAAGCTCGAATTGTTTCAAGGACAGGAAAGGAAGCCGGCCGTGCCCTTTCGAAGGAACCGTCCCGGAATTTGCCTGGAGTGATTCAGCGATATCACGGAAAACTTAAATCAAGATGACCGTTCGCGGATTTGAACTGTTGTTCTTCTGAATACGAGTCAAGTAAGCTAACCATTACGCCACCCGGCACGGTGACGAAATATTGAGTATACACGTTATTCTTTGTTTGTATTTGTTCACAATAGCTGCTCAAATAGATCGCAAAATTAGTGGCATCTCTTTTGAAACTTCCTGGCAGATTGAAACTGTGTGCCGGACCGAGACTCGAACTCGGGACCTTTGTCTTTCGTGGGCAAGTGCTCTACCAATTGAGCTAGCCAAGCACGACTCACGTCCCGTCCTCACAGCTTTAATTCCGCCAGTACCTCGCCTGTGAGGACGGGACGTGAGTCGTGCTTGGGTAGCTCAGTTGGTAGAGCACTTGCCCGCGAAAGGCGAAGGTCCCGAGTTCGAGTCTCGGTCCGGCACACAGTTTTAATCTGCCAAGAAGTTTTATATCGGCGCACACTCCGCTGCAGAGTGAAAATTTCATTCTAGAGGCATCTCTTTTGTGTAGTGGCGAAACAAATTGTTGGTTACTTCTAACGCGAAACAGAATTAACTTCTCCCTCTGGCGATCACCAGAATACACGTAAGTGGTTGGTTGGTGATATTCCACTGCAGAATTGAATATTATTATTATTATTCATAATAATTATTGATCAATTTATTTAATACAACTATGAATATTTCAAATTTAATTATTTTAGCAGCCAAGTGTACAAAGTATATTCTTAAAACGGCTAGTTACATGTGTACAAAGCTTGCATCTAAAATCATTAAAAAATTACGTAAGAGCGTCAGTCCATAAAGAAAATTTTTTCTGTCTCCAGAAAAATTCAGGTCTGAAAGGGTTAATGAAACATTACTGTTACCGGTAGCAAGTACACTGAGTGAATGGAACATGTTTCCAAAGAAGACAGACAGCGTATACCGCCTAAATTTGCAATATTGTCTGGCTGTCTCAGTGCAGTGCAAATAAGACGATGAACGGAGTGAAAAAATCAAACAAAATGATGTTAGGGTACTCTGTAACGAGCGGCTGAAGACCACGCAGTGATGGGAAAAAGCAAACGAAACTATCGAGTTAGTAGTTTATACAATATTTTGAGTAAATCTAGTCAAAGCGACAATAAAACAGGGTAGCAATTCTTCTGATAAACCAGGAATTCCAGAAAATTGCATTTTACCTGGAAAAATCAGGGAAATCTCAGCGAATTTCAGGAATTTCATAAACCTTAGGGAAATCTACATTTTTAACCTAACATTGAAATCTAATGTAATTGAGTTTTATAAATCATTCATTTTAAAATACTTTATATTTCAAAGTGTGTTACTTATATGAGTATTTCTCCATATAAATTATCGTCGTCTAAAAACTGCGGTTAAACTACTGCTTATTGCTGGGATATAGCTCAACTGAGAGGAAAGAAAAGTCGTTGTTGTGGTGTGTTGCCACCGCTCACTATTAATTTCGATTAATTTATCAAGAGCTTCTTCACACTATCTTCCTCCTCACACTTGGCATTCTGAGACAGTTTATTTTATTTTATTGTAGTTTTCAGGTTTGAGTAACCACTCTCTTAAAGCAATCGATTCAGTCGGTTCTAGTTTTACGTTCGGTTGGACTGTTCATTCTTTTCAGTGAAACCTGTCCGTGGGACCAACCAAAATCGAATCAGTTGGTTGCAGTTTTACGTATCGAGTAGGATTAGTCCACACACTCCATTATAGTTACTCTTGTTGACTGAGTCATTCTCTTTTTCTTCTCAAGTGAAGCCGGTCTGTAGTTTTTCTGTCGGTTGAGCACTGTATTCGTCCTTTCAGCTGACACCATTTTTTAATTGACCGAGCTATCCATTCATTCTTCTGAGTGAAACCAATCTGTAGTACTTTAGTTAGTTGAACTAAAATAGTGGTATACAACCGGGGTACGCAAACCCTCCCTATACTCAGTTCTTCCAGATGCAATTAATTAATTACATATTAAGCTGACGTATCGTTGGGGGCTACAAAACCGAGCTTTAAAACTTCCCTATGGGGTATTTGAAGAAGAAAGGAAGATTACCAAATTTTAGGGACTCTTTGCACTACTGGAAAGGTGTTATGGTATCCATTAATTAAAAAACCTTTGAATCTAGCCCTTACATACTTGTGTATTTATTTGTGTGTAACGTAAATACACTGGTGTCCAAAAGTAAAGTAACAAAAGGAAATTTTGCAAGGTTGTGTTTATTTTGCCACAGAACAGTATCAACATTAAAGGAGAAGCAATGTAAAGAATACAGAACGTAATCAACTGCAACATGCGTAACGGTAGACAAAAATGTTCATTTTTTTCCAACTTAACGGATTTGCGCACTCATTCTAACAACTGCTTAATGTGTTCAGTATGGGGTGTGACCACCTCTGGTAGCAATGCAGCCTGACAACGATGGAGCATGCCATGTTGAGGCAACAACCCCCGTTCTCCTTGCAGGGCTGCTCGCAAGTCTTGAAGTGGTTGGTGGATGCTGACACGATGCAAGCCGTCTCCCTAAGGCTTCCCGTATATGCTCTGTGGGATTCAAATAGGGAGAGCGAACAGTCCACGACGTGCGTACGGTAGCTCCCGTTTCCAAAGAAAGCGTCAACCACCCGAGCTCTGAGGTCGAGCATTCTCGTCCATCAGTACGAAGTCTGGGCCCACAGCATCTCGCAACAGTTGCGCATGAGATCCCAAGATTTCCTCACCGTACCTTGACAGCATTTAAATCTTGCAGATTCACCCGCACAATTTCATGAAGAGCTGTTCGAGTGGTCAATATAA